>NW_027272802.1:0-131322 GCF_040938485.1 Diadema antillarum
GCTTAGTAAGGTCTTTTTTTTTTCTTTTTTTTTTTGGGGGGGGGGGGGGTGTTTTTTCATTAATCTAAATGTTGAACAATATTTTAATTTCATTACTTATTGATAGGTAAGGTACCATAGTCAGTACGTGGTGCTCGGATTGATACGCTTGCAATTAAAAGTTTATTTCGTACAGTATTTTTTACCTGCAGTATCATTCACAAATCATGGCAGGGATTTATGGCAAAATATAGATAGCTATTTATTGATGGTACAACTATCATTTTATGCAAAATGAGAAATACTTTTAGAACCCTACAAAAGCCACATTACAGTCTCTTTCACCCCCACTCACCTTGAATTCAACAGTCTTCTTCACACTCTGCAGTTTATGCTCTGAATTACACCAGTTTCAAGACACAATGCACACGTATCATGAAGTTCAAAATTTTGCTACAATTTATTCTGAGTTTACAACACAAGATAACTGGAATACTGAGCATAATTGAATAATTAAAAAAACAAAACAAAAAAAAACTTGTTGAGTCAAGCAAAAGGACATCAAACAAACATAAGGACAACAACAAAACAAGGAAATGACAGTTCTTAATATTTCTTTTTTTTTTGTTTGTTTTCCTTGATCGACAAATATCTCGATCAGTGTCAAAGGGGGGTTGGTCTTTGGTTAGTGAGAGCTCACTTATTCTGGTACGTACTGGCTTGGTTTTTCTCCGCCAAGCTATCAAAAAAAGACAAAAAAAACAGTACAAACTCTATAACTCACTATAATATACAAACTCAGCGTCTGAGGCAGTAAGAATTGAATTTCTGTCCTTCCGCTTTGTCACCCAAAATTCTGACGAATACATTGTATTTTTCTTTATTTGGTTTCACTGGAAAGAAAACTTAATATGCTCTGTAAAACCACAGTCAGTTGGTAATACATGTAAATCACCTATAGATTAAGAATACAAGATTGAACATGGTATGGATTTGAGACATTTATTGATGGAGATGTTAGATATTCAAGATTTAAACACTTTTGAATTAATCACTTTTGATTTCATCACTTTTGAATTAATTTTGTGCCCCACCCCCCCCCCCCCAAAAAAAAAAAAAATCAAAAATCTGTAAAAATGATTTTTTTTTTTTCATCTTATCAGATGAAAAGGCAGCCCCTTTTGTATCACAAATCATATCACAAATACCCAATTATCAACACTGATGGCTATCATAGTAATGTGAATACGCTTTATTTGTGAAATGTGTGTGCACTAGAGGTTTGCATACACATTGTACATCATCAATCACAACTCGGCCTTTTTAAAACATCAGTTTCAGGCATCTTACATTGCAGATACTCGAAAAGAACTATTATCTGAACTCTTGGCTCAATATAACTCGGCTCAGCTCCAATTGTCAGAACAAATATGGGCAGTACAGACAGAAAACCCAGCAAATCTATGATATTCTTTGGATTTCTTACATTGAAATACCACAGGAAATGCACATGGTACCACAACAATCTGTCAACTTGTTTTGTGTTATTTCACATACATACTTTTTTTTTAAATGCCAGTGACTTCAAATCTTTGACCACAAAATACTAATACACATTATTTTCCTCTCCTTTGTCCCACCTATTACATTCTATGTTTGCATGACATTCATTCTCTGCTACCACGGCTGGCAAATTTCTCATTTGATAGACTTCTTCTCTTGAGATGCATACACTACACTCGCAGTGAACTGTGGAAAATGGTTACCATACACTGCGAACATACAATGTGCACGTTTAGACTTAATAAGGAAACTTCTTCTGAGCAGCGCTAGGGCACACAGCTGTTGGTTACACCACATCAATAATTCTAGCTGAATGCAATTTTACTTCAACCACGCTTTGCTGTAGTGCATAGAATTGTTTGAAGAAAAAAAAGAAAAGAAAAGAAGAAGGGCACTGGGAGTATACTTACTTACTATAACATCATCCAGAATATGTTTTATTTTTTCTCAAAGTTGAACAGTAATGCTACATGTTCATGCCAGGGCTCAATCTTAAAGTGCCATTTTAACAAAGGAATTTCCAGGCTTGAAATTGTGGGTTCCATTGGTGTTTCTTCCCCCCCCCCCCCCCCCCCCCCCCCCATGAAAAGAAAGAAAAAATGAATAAATGGCAAATGCAAGCATCGGACAGATTTCAATGGGTCTCGCGGGACAAAAAAATATTGACGTATGACATATGTAGTAATAATATACACTATATTTCGGCGAAAGCCGAGTTGACTTCATGTGGTTTATTGCAATGTGAATCAACACGTGTTCTATCCCAATGATCTGAATACACTGCACACTAACTGCCATATCTCTCTTTTCTCGCTGTTTTTTTTTCTTCATCTAAACATAGAGTGAAACAATTCATGCTAGTGGTCCCCATAGAGAATGAATGTTATCTTCCTGTTCTGATTCCACGAAGCAATCTAATGCAATGGTTTTAAAAATGAAAAATTATAACACAGAAAATGCTCATATTTTGTAGTTTATGAATACCACTGAATGGTGCCCTGGTCTGCAGAGTTATCTTATTAGGACAACTGCTTGCCCTTTACGCAACAAGCACTTGTCCTCAACCAGCCCTACTGGCCCCGACAATCCTGAATACATGCTCCACTGAGCATTTGAACACAACCTGGTATGAACCAATGATGACGAACAAGCGTGAAACTCGCCAAATCATTTCTCCTTCAATTAGTTCATCGCTACACGGCTAAAAAAAAAAAAAAAAATTGACAATTACAGAACTCCAAAGTCGCATGATGCCCTAGACACCTTCCTGATAGGAGTCATTTGTATTTGCTCTGCTTTGCCTCGTTTCATTTTGTATACTCTCTACACACAATTATTTAAAGGTGACATTTTGGCATCAAAGATATCGTTTTGATTTCATACCACACACACACATTATCTTATGAATTGTTCTGTACACACACAAAAAAAAAGGACTAAAAAGACAAAAAGAAAATGTGCGCATAAGCATTATCTAGCAGCACATAAATAACATACATCATAGTACAACAGTTTTGTTTTTTTCTTCTCCCACAAGTACTTTATCTACATACACAAATATGGCCTTAGAATTCTTTACACATATGAAGCATAGAAAAAAAAATCACTCTCCTCCATTCAACATTGAAGTTTCATTACATGAAAAACATGAAATAATGTACAATATTTAAATAAGACTTGGTGAGAATCCTCCTCTTTTATGTACTGCTTTGTATCATTCTCTGCATTGGCTTCACTATAGAAAGCAACAACGACAACAACATAAAGTGAATACGAACTGCATTTAGCAACATTCTATGAACACAGTATACTTCACGATGCTTCCCCGCTAAATGGGGGGAAACGTGTCCTGACCACAAACATGCAGTGAAGAGAAATGTTTTCCTCCCGACTTTCGATTATGGTGTCCGTGACTTGCCACGAAATCTTCACCATACAATGTAACTTACATTATCATAAGCATAAGACACTAGAATAAGAGTGCAGAGAGAATTACACATCCCTCATGAGTGATTTGCCTTACTCTTCAAAACTAGCTTCCTTTGGCCTTCAAAAAATGTATAACATTGTCTTTTTTCTCTTCAAAGATATGAAAAGTCTGTTGCTTCCAGCGAACAATATATATATATTTTCCAAGAGTTCTGTCCAAACTTGTGGCAAATTTGACACTGGTTAGAAAATATCACGATGCCGTGTTTTCAGGCTACAAAGTATGCTACACGTAATACACACTCCATGCGCCGAGATAAGCCTACCAAGAAGTCTACAAGAATACAACAATCATCCATCTAAATTTCACACAGCATTTTCCCATTAAATCCACCTTCTACATCTACATCTCTCCCCCTTTCCCGCTTACTTCATTATTTCACCCCTACACATTTTCCCCTCCTGGGCAAGCTTTGAGCAATACCTCCACCTTTTATCTATTTCCTTTTATTCTTTTTCAATGATGATCCTTTGAAATACCCTACAAGATGAACAATTCCCTATTCTTTTCTTTCATATCAATAAAACATCTGATATGAATAGGTGGAACTGGCTTTTATGGTAATTACAAAAAGTACAAATGAATGAATGAATATGCATATTCGTTCAAACTTCCCGGGGGAAAATAGATCGTGACGTATCAAAAACAACTCTTCAAGCTTTAATTTCCTTTTTCTGGTCTGAACTTGCAAAAGCAGCATACATGGAACCATCAAAGATTTCAAGGTGGGACAGGAACTCTTCTGGGGGGTGTTTCACAAAGAATTGAAGTCAATCTTAAATTTCAAGATCAACTTAAAATTATGGTAGGCTGTGTGTGACTTCAATAATATTCTAACTTTCATATAAGAATGAAAATTTTGGAGACTTTTTCATCCAAGCATTAATTAACAAAATAAAGTAAGGGACAAAGGATTTTTTCTGCAAGTTCTAATAACGATTTGAAGTGGATTCTAAAAACATTAGATAAAATTGAAAAGAGAAACTAATGGCATACCATAATTTTAAGTCCAACTCAACTTTAATTTCGACTTTAATTCTTTGTGAAACATCCCCTGATCAAACAGAATGGAGGGGAAGATGAAATGAAATCATGCTATAACTATAAATATATAATTCATAAAGAATTCATATTTTTGGTCCATTCAGTACTCACTTTACAAGATAAATTTTACCCAACGTGGCTGCAGAATAAAAGCAATGCACATATAGATCAGAGAAAACTTAACAGCAAAATTAGACGAATATCGAGACTCATTACAACATTGTGAATCCTAAATGGCGAGTTTTAAGGGCATACGATATTAAAAAATGTGGTAATTCTTTAGTAAATGTGTATTTTTTAAAATTGTATACATGATTTGCAAAATGATTACCGTACATAAGCACAAGCTTGATGGAGTACTAGTACTGTCATCAAGTCAAACATGAAAGCTGACGAAACAGCTACAAGTCGCCTCTGATGTCCAGTACTTTGGTGTTTACACAGGAAGAACTACGTACTGGACTCAAATAATAACACCTATCAGACATGATCGCGTAAAAACTGTCTTCACAATGCAACACATATTCAAACAAAGAGTACTTTGTTTATTTGCAAACCTGTACTTACTGTGGAAGGCCAATTATCAACATCTAACATTTGTTTTGTGCACTTCTTAAAAAAACCCTCATAAATCACAACGGACTACAGGAAACCAATGTGTATGCGAGAAAGTGCAAAACATGACACATACCTCCAAACAATGTGTCAAAATAACTGGCCATTTTACTTTTGGACAATCTCTTAGATCATTTACATGTAATGGGCACAACAAGTATGATGCCTGAATATACTGAACTACTGCACTGATTACCGTATCATAACAAAGATACATGTAGGCAGCTTATTTTTTCCCCATTCTCTTCATGATTTTAACCCAAACAATCAAGTAATTACACAAGCATGATCCTTTTGGACTTGAGGGGTGAATGTTGATCGATGACCAGCACCCCCCCCCCCCCAAGTTGGTTTGGTCTGGTCTTACACAGTTTTGTTGATATTTAAAAAAATCTATATTCTGCAATTTCTAGTACTCCCAAGATTCATCAGGACAAAGTTTATTGAAAGTACAATGACAAGTCTTGTCCCCAATCAGAATGTGACATGCATTACCCACAGAAAATTACAACTGCACACTGAATTTTGACAGTGTTTGGTCTTGCGATATGTATCTGGGGACAAAGTTGAACATGATTCACATTTCTGACAAGACACAAAGATGAAGCCACACTCTGGAGAAATTTGAGAATACAAGCACTCGAACACACACACACACACACAAACAGACACACGCACACAGAACATAGCCATACACTCCAGGCATATGTACACACGTAAATCCGCACAAAGACATGATTACTTGAATAAATTAGATAGAAAAAGTGTACTGCTATTCATTGAGGGAGGTAATCGAACTTTACAAGGTGGAAAAAAAAATCATTATCATGATGTTGTAACAACTGTGCCATTTGGAATTTCAAGCACATACAACTTTGAATGTGACCGTACTCAAATGTGCAAGACGGGGCGTACTGAGGTGCATGCGTCAATGGTACATGTTGTACGTGAACACACAATTTGACGAGGGTCGCTTTTTTTGTACACAAAGAGGTCTCGCCGTGAAATGCGTGAAAAGTGTTAACGGTGCCTGCATTCCACAAGAAATGGGGTTAATGGTGAGGGAAGGAGCACAAAATATCGAGGGGGTTACAGAAATGACCACCATTTTAAAGGGGGTTACAGAAATGACCACCATTTTAAAGGGAAAAATCAACCACTCCACAGGAGTTAATGCTGGAATGCAGCAAAGTAATCTTGCATGGGCCCCTTTACTGCTCCAATTAAGCAGAAAGTCTTAAAAGTATGCATTCAAATCTCCACCAATATTACTTCAGACCCTCTGATGGCTAAAAAGTGATTGCATTCATTCCATTTTGCATGCAAAGAGAAATCGTTTCCAAGCTCCGACTATGTTTGCATTTAACCCCCTGTGTGCTTTGAGTGTCAATTGGCATAGAAAATCCTAGAGCCTTATACACACTATCCAAAGTCCCTGGCACGGAAAAGGTTAATGTTGACATCACAGAACATTATCACAGCAACAGTGGGGACAATGGATAAGAACACTAGAGTTGCGTCTCCCCCCCAAAAAAGAGAGAAATATATCACAATGCTCCTGAACATTCAAGACCACTTAACTCTCCTTACATTGTAAGAGACATTGGTTTACAAAGCTGGACGACTGGATAGAATGATAGACAGAACCCTATGACAAGAGGTGGAGGAGTAACAGGAGGAAACGGCAATAAAGCCATGATTGCATGAAGTGCATCCTTTCCTCTCTCTCTCGTTCTCTCTATCCATCTCTTCTCTCTCACTGTCTCATGTTTCCTACCACTGACATCACGAGAGAAAAATACTGAAAACATGGATGCAGCCAGAGGTAGGCATTAGGGGGGCAGAACAGGTCAAAGTAACCAAAAGATTTCACAAATGAAAAGAATCGCCGAGGAGGCTCGCAAATCAAAACTGAAATCAAAGAGGGGGGGCTGGGCTTTGGTGGGGTGTGCGGACGACTCAACAGAGACGTGCTTAAGGTTTAATCTGTCTTGTGCTCTACAGACCCTCTGACGGTGCTCGTTGTCGGTGGCAGGCATGGCATTTGCTTCTTGGGGAGGGGGCAGTGATCCACGACCCCCCAACAGAGGGCGTCCCTCCGTCAACTAGCGGCTCTTTACTATCGCGATTAGCGGTCCTAGGAAGGGGGGAGAATGAGGAGGCAAAAGAGGTGATCACATTTTGCGGTCGTGTCGCCGTAGTTCTCTCTCTTTTTTTTCTCTTCTCTACTTGTGATTTCCTATCTGAATGCAACGCAACGAGTCAATATCACAGCTTGACTAGAAAAACAAAAAGACAACAAAAACAAAACAAAAACAAACAGAATTGCATGCAGGTGAGGTTGATCTAATCAAATCAAATATCTGTGGCCATCCCAGGCAAGTGATGAATGGAGGACATCTAACACTGACTTAGATTCATCTTGTTTGATACTGTGACACCTTGTTGTCACACAAATTTGCCCAACATCGCCGGCATACATTCACAATATTCAGAAACAATCACGTGGTACACTTAGATGAAAAATGTAGCTTTGACAAAATGATGCATGGAAGATATGAAAATGAATGGTCCCCACAAATATTGGTCTTTTTTTTTTAATGGAGGAAACGATAATATGAATATGGTTGGTTGCTGAAGACATGAAATGTGAGTTAATCATCTATCAAACAGAAGCATTATCAATTTGCGATGAAAATTAAGTAAATGAACTCATGAGGTATGGGAAGCGGGGAGTCTCTATGGATAAGTCACAACGACAAAAGGCGCTGATTTTTACTGGGAATCCATGAAAAATTGCAGGCGGCAGGAGTTGGGGGTAGCGATGTGAGGCAGAGGATGATTTGCCGTTGTTTTCTCAAGATACAAAAGTTGTGGCAAACAGAAGTGAACAACACCGGGAAAATCCTGCACAAGCTATGTGTTGTCACAGGTACGGAACTAACTAACATTCATGGAAAACACGGACGAAGAACACCTCTCGGCCAGACTGGGGGAGGAGGCTATTACCAAGGTCATATGTCACAAGCTCCTACATAGTTCACAAACGTACGGAATTCTTCGCTACATTTTCTGAACATTCTCTTTAGAATTATCAATCTCTACCTACATGCTACCTAGAAAACAGAAATGAACACTTCCATCAAAGTTCACAATCGACTGCTTATAAATCAAAGGCAAGCTTGTGTCTAGGGCATGAGATTTCATCTCCTTCAAAAGCTGACATAGCTGCCATTTCATCAGCATCAAATCTAATGGGATAGCCTTTTTGAATGCACTTTTTTTTTTTTGTCAGTGATGTGTAAGTCCTTTACCTTTTCATATGTGCAGAGGGAACTAAATCCTTCCCAAATTTTATCCCACCAATTCCACAGACAACAGACAAAAATCCTCTGCTAAAAGTTGACTGTGAGTCAAATTCCGTATCAAATGCCTCAAATGGTTTGCCATTTAGGAATCTAATGCAGTCTAATGCCTTGTAATAATGCATCATCAGAAACCACCATCCTTTCCATTCTAACATTTCAATGAAATCCACTAATTTGGCAGTTTAATGACTGCTCAAGTTCAACAGTAATACTTGAACAAGTGAAATGCATATGGTACTGTTGGATTATGTCATTTTTTGAGAGCCCTGACTGAATGACTGACTCAGAATTTTTAATTTGTCTCAAATCATATCAGCTGACAAAGGAAATAGTCTCATTTTTCTAGAGCCCTGAGGAAATAAATAATTATAACCGCTTTGCCATATCCCTTGGATGACGATATGGTCTATTCTTGTGAATGTCTGCCCTGCAGGCCACCATTTTGTAGAGCTAAGAACTAAATACAAACACAAATATGCATGGGTGGTGCCATGCTGTCCCGTTCTAACCATGTCACAACACACCCTTCTGCCGCATTCCTGCAATGTTCCGTCTCACAAGAAGTTTTGGTTAAACCGCAAGTAATGTCGTAGCATACTAAGGCATCCTTCAGTACCGAGAGCAGCACACCTCTTTGGCGTCTGATCAATACAACAAGTTAACGATCCTTCACACCTCAGGGGTAGAGAGGTCATATCTATCAGCTTACTGCAAATGCACGTGCACACATATGCAGGCATACAGCTGCAAATCATATGTACAGTATGTCTGTGATCTCCAAACTTGCAAATGGCACTTGAGACAATAAAGTTCAAGGAAGCTCACATGCAGGATTTAACTGAGCTGTGTGATGTCATATACAGACAGTGGACTTTGCAGGACAATTATCAAGTATATCTCCCCCCTCCCCCTCCCCCCACAATGGGGATGACACACAAACAAACAAACTTGCTCTACTGAGATGTTCCCTCGGATTTGGATAATTCTTGATGCATCTCCAAACCCAAACCCAGCCCTACACAGGGCAACTTTCAAAAGTTTCGTTTGCAGCTTGATCAACAATCATAAAATAATCATGCAGAATACGTGACGAAATTCATGTTGGACTGGGAAGGTTCTTTATGAATTTTTCAGAACTGCTCACAACACAATCAGAGGTGTTTTCCAAGTTGGTGATCTCTATATGATATATTTGACGGGACTACACTATTAGCATGGTACACTGTACATAAATTGTCATTCACAAATCTCTCACATGAACTCAAAGTAAATGTCGAACAAATAAGTGAGGGCTACAATCTTTTTATTCTAATTTTTAATTTTTTGAGGAGGTGGAGGAAAGGATGAATCCTTCAGTTTGGGAGTTCAAACGAAATCATTGTCTGCGGTTGTGACCTAGGGAGTTTTAAGTCCAAGAGCAACTGTTTTTCAGTTTCACCTTTGCAGGTATTTTCCTACAATTGTAGCTATCTATATTTTTCCATCAGCGACCCAGTCACGCAGTCATAAATTTCATTACCAGAAACATGAGACCATATGAGATCGCACGAGGACATTGATACATTTTGTGGGAGTGCATGTGTGTGTCTGTGTGTGTTAGCCAAATTGTTGTAACTCAAATAAACCTATGACACTCATCAAACTTCCAGGGACTTTAATCTATGACGTTTACCCATCATACTGTGAACTACGATGTACATAAGGTCCTCAGTGCATAAGCCTGGAATCCTACTCACACCTTTCATGAAGTGGGAGATCTGACCAGAAAAGTGGGTGGACAAGATAACAGAACTGCACAAGGAGGTTGACATGGTCATCCGCTGATTTGTTAACAGCCAAAGGGGGTTGGGTTGGGGTGGGAAGTGGGTGGGGGGTTAGAAACAGTGCGTTAGGCAGACAAAGTGCGCGACAACACACGCACACACAATGCTTCATTCAGACGGTGATGGCAGTGTGCATAAGTGCAGGACGGGAGTGAATGTGTTGGAGATTGGGTATGGGATGGGGTTAGTCCTGGGCTGCGAGTTAAATTACAACAGGATGCTGCGTAGATCTTCAAGGATGTTTTGGGGGTTTAGAAAGGTCGCAGGCTTTGGGTGGGGTGCAACATCAGGAATACAGAAATGGTGGCTTTGTGCGTAAAAAATCATGGAACGAACGTAATGACAGCAAAAACAAGTGCTAAATCAACAACAACAACAAAAAAGATTCTGCATCTGGTGCATAGGCAAAGGCAAAACTGCATGCAACACAATCAACACTTTCTCACATTGGACACAATTTCTCCAGAATCTGCTTTATCTACCAAAGAGCCAAACTGCAGGTATATGTGGCAGGGCTTCTTTCTCTATGTGGTCCTGTTTTTTGGGGTTTTTTTTTAAGACTGGAATACAAATGCATCTCTTCCCCCCCCCCCCCCCCCCTCATTCTACTCTCCTATAGCACATAGTATGAGAAGATGCTGGCATTATTCTCAAAGTGAAGTACAGATCATTACTCTCGACTTGTAAGGTTCAATTTCAAGAGTACTTCAGATTTTCTTGTGTTTCGTTTTGGTGCTTCTTGTGTTTTGTTTTGGTGCTTAGTAGGAAAACAGCTACAAAAAATGATGTCATTCATACCCTATGGTAACACAAAGAGCACAGAAAACTTTGAATTGACTTTGAACACCTCAGGAAACATGACACACTGCAATAAAAGCTGCATCTCTGGACTTTAAAAAGTGACACCGTAGCAATCTTTCTTCACTTGAAAATATTGAGGGCTTTACAGGTAGACCTTCCAACCATTCTGACTGAAATATAGGGATGATTTGGCTCAAAAGTAGGAAAGAAAGAGCAGTTCCCATAGCATAGGAGTGTGTAGTAAATTTATCCAGACTAGGAAACTCCTGTTGAGACAAGAGCTGGGAATGGTCAAAATTCAGATTCTTTCCTCCAAATTCAGTATGGTTGGGAGGTCTGTACAGGCAGACCTTGAAATAGCGTACATGATTGCAACATCAAATTCCATGCATTGAATCAATTCGACCTGCCATTTATTCCAAGCCCTGTCACACTTTTCTTTCTGGGGGGTGCTTCAGATCTTTGTCCCTTCTTAATTTGTCAAACACAATCAGCACAGGCTGATAAAGAAGCTATGAAAAAACCAACTTATATCAACTTGCAAGAAAGAAACACTTAACTTTTCGAGCCATACTTGCGGCACCGTCAATCTAACAAAGTCGACTGGTCTACGTATGATCTTGATGCATGTCTCTTCATCATGTACACACATACTTGTATCTCATTTTCCCCTGTGACAGTTAACTATTGCTGCTTTCATTTCACATTGAACAGTACACCTAGCACAAATTCTACAATAACCAACGGAAGGATTTTGAATTCAACATCACACTGAGGTGATAACGAGATACAATAAGCTAATCTCATGATTACTCTAATGTAAGAAAGTCGGATATGTTTGTAATGTATGTGTATACTATGCAACTTTCCGGATTTGAAACGGCAGAAAGGTTAATTTACGCCATTAATCTCTCCCCTCCCCCTCCTTTCCTTACAAACTGAAATCAACAACAAGGGAAAAAAAAAAAAAAGGAATGGACAACTCGGACAGTTGAAGCTTTCAATGAACTTACAATACTTAGCTAGTACTTGAGATATACTCTCTAACCTGTTTTCTCTGTTCGTATTGCATTTTCCAATTTCGAGGCACAGTAATGTAGGAACTAGAAGATGCTGCTTTTAAAAAAATCTGTCTTATATCTAACAACAGATTATTATCATTATCATTATTATTATCATCATAACAATCTTCCTTTCACTGGAAAGGAGATAACAGTCACCAGCTTATCATATATAAGAGACATGACACATTGCACAATGAGCTCTAGTTATGTTACAGCATCTAATGTTTGTAAGCCAACGTTACTCTTAAAGCTTTCAGCAGAATGGAAAAATAAAACAAAGAAAAAAAAATTTACATGCCTGCTACGCATACAGAAGGAAAAAAAAAAACAAACATACAGAATAATATATATATAATATATGTATATATATTTATAAACACAAGCGAAAGAGATGTCTCTTTTTCAATTTAATTTTTTTTCCATGTCCTATTGTTGAAAGCTGATTACATTCCTTGACAAAATTTGCTGTATTATGTTAAAATATTTTTAAACCTTCAGTGTAATGTTCTTGTTAATTTCTGGTTTTTAGCCTTTCTCTTTTAGTTGTTCTTTAATGTTTCTGTTTACATGACATCGACAAAGAACTCACAAGGGTTCCCCATGGCCATGCGGAAAGACTGTCTGCTTGCCGAGAGATCCTCGGGCACACTGCCCAGCTGCCTGGGCATGCTTGGGCCCATGGGGGTGATGAGGTGGGGTGGTGCCATGAGGGGGGGCCCGCCCATCATACCGGGTCCTCCGCCCATCATGCCGGGTCCTCCGCCCATCATGCCGGGTCCCTGCGAGGGGGGTCCGATGCCCTGGGGAGGTGGCGGCCCGACAACGCCCGGCTGGGGTGGCCCGATGCCTTGCACCATCATGCCCGTGTGGGCCACGGAGGGCGGGCCGATGCCCTGCGTGCTGCCCATGGATGACGGGGGAATCACGTCCCCAGCTACGGTGGAGGCGTGGTCAGACTCGCTGCCGCTGCCGTGGCTACCCGAGCCGGACTTGCCCAGCATGGCCTTGCCGATCTTGTCCTGGCTGTGGCCGGAATCGCTGCTTCCTGCTTGATCAAATGCACACAGTGGATACACATCGCTAGTCATTAGCACATAGTTTGTCATGCAACATATTGGCAGTTGAGAAGCAAAAGGACGTAACTTCCAAAGAGAAGAGAGTTACTGTACCACTCTGGCCCATTGATTATCAAAAGATGTGGCTAAGGGGTTTGAGGGGCCCTTTGTCACGCTCAACACAAAACGGTGTTATCAATACACAGGAAAAGAAAGCCTGACAATTCTTAGTACACTCATACCTCCACGACAGAAGATGATAACCTCTTTTTGTCATCTCTCTCAAAGCTTATGTTGACTTTTCTTTTACTAAGGAACAAACAAGGTGATTAAACTAAATTTGCTTGGTTGAGAAACAAATTCCATCCTGGCTGACGAAACTCAGATCACATAACCGAAAAGTGGCTATTACAAAATCAGGCCGTGAATTCCACTTGTCATAACGTTTCATAGCAAAGGCTTCTAAAGGCACTAAAAGATGAGTTGTTTCCTAGAAAAACAAATTTTTATGACACTGTTTGTGCTTGTGACTTTTCAACACTGGAATAATCAAACTCATGTTTAACAACATAAAACATGGCATCAAATTTCATATCAAATGCAACAGCTATGCTATGGTATAGGTACTTTCAATATTCTAAGATTACGAGAAAGAGAATATTCTGATAGTTGTCTAGATAAGGGTGTAACACTGACTGGCAGTCTGAGCAGCGAGTGACAGGTGCTATTCTTATGGCAAATGATATCAAATGTTGTGATCCCTGTAAAGGGTTCGGGTAGCAAAGCAGTTGCTTAAATCATCTCAGGCATATTCAAATTCAGAGACAGAAAAAAGTACTGGACTCCCCATCTTACACAATATATCTCTGCTCCAAAATATAACAAGCAATGATTCAGGATGACATCCAGCATGGATTTCAGATGCTACGGTACTATCTACCAATAAAAATCTGGTGTAGGTGAATTCTCGGTATCGCCAATACCTAGGTGCCGTGCGCAGAGCAGCGTTTTAGATGCATTATGGGATAGCTCACAGGACAAGCTTGCCCCGGTTTTGGCAGCACATGCACTCAGATCACGCTCTGTCTTTATCCAGAGGTATTTTTTGTTGAAGATTTCATCGCTTTCCATCGTGTGACCAGCACATTGAAGCTTTGCAGTAGTGAACCATGACTCTGGAGACCGCAAATCAGTAAAACTTAGAAACGTGCCAAGAAAAAAATGGGTAACAATGGAAAAGCAGACAAATAACTCCATTGAATTGTATGGGAACTGTGACTCGCGTGAGACAACTGGAAGCGAACAAGGGCACCGAGGAATCCCACAGTGCATCTGTGACAGAGCTCTTCAGCGTGCGCAGAAATTTTCTGCGCATTGGCGATACCGAGAGTTGTTGGTCAAGCTAACTAGCAAGCTTCACTGTTACACACAGACCAAGAAGTTTCTTACAGAGAAGTCCAGGCCTATATCTGATATCAGTGGAATAGATCCTACTATGGTAAAAACAAAGCCCTTTGATGCTCGATGGTACTGTAAAAGTGAATATTTTTGCGCATTAAAAGTAATTTTACACGCTCTACTGAGTAAAGTGAATTTCACATGTTTTTCATTCAGCGGAATCAAGACATTACACAGTAGTACATATAGCAGGCAAAAATATTTGCGAGCTTTTATTTCCACGCTAGTTTTTCGTCGTGTGAAATGAGCAAAAATTTCCACTTTTACAGTTATGCTGGTAAAGAGAGGGAGAAGGACTTACCTCCGCTCCCGCTGCCTATACTGGTAGCACCAAAGCTAGTGAAACTGGCAGTGTCGAAGCTGGTGTAGCCAGGCACCCCAGGGGGCATCTGGTAAGGCATGGGGGGTGCCGTGGGCATCTGGGGCGGGGATATCCAGTGACCTACCGGCTGCGGGAGGGGTGCCAGCGTGTCCTGGTCAGCCTCAGAGGGCTCCTCCCCCAGACTGAGGGCCGCCATATCTGTAAGGGTGTTGGGAAAAGGGAGGAGAGATGGGGATTGTAGGTGATGGTGAAGGGTAAGGCATAAGGAGCAGGGGATGGGAGGGGAGATGGATGGGAGGGGCAAGGGATAGGAGGGGTGAGAGATGGGAGGGGAGAAGGATTGGGAGGAGTGAGGGATTGGAGGATGGAAGCGGCAAGGGATGGGAGGGGCAAGGGATGGGAAGGGTGAGGGATGGGAGGGACAAAGGGATGGAAGGGGTAAGGGATGGGATGTTTTTGGGATGGAATGGTTACGGGATGGAGGGGGTAAAGAAGGATGCAGAAGATTTTGGATTGTAGCGAAGTGTTACAGAGCAGGAACATGACAAACACCTAATGATATTCTGCAGTACTGCACATGTAGGAATTGAAACTTTGTGACCATTCGGACTACAACATAAATGAGATTCCACAAGTATGAAATCTTTGTAAACTTCATTGTCACAATCTTCCTCTTATCACTTTTCACGCAAACATCACTTCTCTAATTTTGTTTTGGCAGTTCATTCTCTTGCAAAATGTCATCAAATGGACTAGTCCCATCATCAGTCTTAGAATTGTTTTTGAAGTTCAGTAGTAAAAATTTTCCAAATTTTATTGCAGAATAGATGGAGTGGATGTGGATGTGCCTTTGAATAACGGTACACTGTTCATTAAACATCCAGAGCTATTACACAGACTTACAAGAACTAGTCATGCCACAGAAAGGCATATTTAAAACTACAATATAAAGGACTGAAAGAGTACTCAAGCACCAATACTTGCCTTCTTCCATAATGCAAGCATAAATCAAGTTTATTCATACATTTTGGTTTTGAGTTCATGATTGATCATCATGTATGTACTTATACATTTGTCTCTTCCTGCTGTTGTTAATGAATTTTTACGCCAATGCCATCACAGCTGTTATTTTTACGTACACATATCTTCGTGAATGAGGAGGTAATAGACATTTTTGCGAGATGTTGTTTTCAAGATTTGACATCAAGGCTATCGTACATGCACTAATGCCTGCCCATTTGCGATATTTTTGCTTGCTGTAAAATTCGTGGCCCAACAGTGATTTGCAAAAACTAAATCCTCGCGAAAGTAACAGCTTTTACAGTATATGAAAACATGAGAAAGCACAGTTAGCACACCTAGAGAGAAAGCCGTATCTACTCTGACTTACTTCCACAAAGGTCGCCAAAGACGTAGTAACACTGCTCGGAGAAGGTGATCTTGTTGACCGTGTGTCGGATGAAGCCCGCTTTGAGGAGGTTACAGGCGTACTTCCGCGCCTCCCGCCGGTCCTGAAAGCCCTCGACGCGGTTGAACAACCACTCCACAACGTCCGAACCTGAGCAGATTGGCAACACCGAGGAAGAAGCAGAAGTGAAGAATATATTTCAAGAAATATCTCACACGCGCGCGCTATATACCCGAATGTTTATCTGCATCAAGGCAGAAGAGGTGTGGGAGGTAATTATAAGGGAGACCAATTCTAGCGAAACAATAGTATCGAGGTATCAGAGATAAATCCCAGAATTTTGGTATAATTTCAGCGTGGCAATGGGATTGACAAATAGGTGGTAGGAAGCAGGGAAAACTTACAGTTTTGTCCTTTCAAGGTATTTGCTATTACACCAATAAAGAGGAGGGGTACCATGACAAAGATATGAATGAACAGTCTGTGGCTACTAAAAGCACTTATCCCATGCTAAGAATGTTCAGATAAGAATTCAACATTCAATGTCATAGGTTTAAGGGAGACTAGCTTGATGTTGAATACATTCATTAAACAAGTTTTGCTATGCAATTGCAAACTTCAGGTGTAGATGAACAGGATTGAGCATCTGAAAAGCTGTATGTGATATTATGACACTCGAAAATGAAACGTTTGCACTTACTTCTATGCACGTTTTTAGAAAAATCCTCTGGTAATATTGCAAGCTATGAGTATCATAACAGTATTATCCAGGAGATTTTAAAACTTCGAAATGCACATCTTTCTACCATGTCTGCCATCATCAACGTTCGCTGATGAGAGTAAAATGTGGAGCTCATTCCTCTGAAAATATGGTACTCGGTAAAAGAATTTTGCCTACATTTCAATTGTTAACAAACACAACGAAATCACTGTAGGAGAAGAAAGAAACGATGTTTCTTAACCCATTGAGGACAAACTGATTTTGCTATAACATGCATTTCCCATAGACATCTGCCCAAGTATACTCAGAACAAGTCTTCAAAGGGTTAATATGACTGTCCAAATTATTTAGATTTTATTATTTAGAGCTCTCCCTTGTTTCATATCTTACTGCCTTATCCTTACCGATGAAAGCATTTGAGATGGTAATTTTAAGCCACATTCTGTCCCGGATGTCCAGGCCGGAGTCGGGCGCGGCCATGGCCCTAGCGATGGTCGCCATGTCGCTGTTGACCGTCAGGTGACTGAAGTCTTCTAACCCTGCAGGTGGGAACAGGCAGCCATGGCAGAATGGGACAAAATGATAAAAGGTTTCATCAGCAAACAACATTCAGTTTCCAGTACTAGAACCTGGTTACATACAGATCAAGTGCCAACCTCAAAATCTGTTGCCATTCCGGCTTGACAAAGAAAAACTGAACCTTAGGGGGGAAATGCTGATTGCTTGGTCACTGACTTATCACAAAGTTTTACATATGTAACTTACAAAGCTACAGCATGCTGTCATAAAATCAACAGTCAGTTTTGTTTTGTTTTTTACTTTTGTGCCCATTATTAGTATCACAGGAATCTCACAAACTGAAGTGTCCATTGGCTTCATGTAATCACTCACTCCCTAAGCATATAATGGCATTCTAGTTATGGTAATAACATCATACTTTATAAGTTAGAGGGTAACATCCATAATATAATCCTGCCAGACCCACAGTATCAAACTGCCATGGCTGACCCACATGGTGGTCTTGCCTCTGGTGATGTCTAGGGGTTAAACAATGGGGAAAAAAATCTTCAGTGTGCTATAAGAAATCAAGAGAATTATTGGTGCATTTATCCTCTTTTATTACCTAATTGTTACAAGTACCATAGCCTCAAGTATCTCATCTGAGTTGCCCATACCTACCAATTCCTCCCCCATCCCCCTCCTTTCCCCGTCCCTCTTTTAGGATACTCCAGTGATAATGGATGTTGGCACCTCATAGCTCAACATGTCTGACCACTTATCCTGTGATTCCAGAAGAGAAGATACGTGTCATGGTCTCAAAATTCTCAAATGAGTTACCCACACCTACCAACCCATCCCCCTCCCTCTCCCCCTTCCCCCTTCCCCCTCACTCCCTTCCCCCTCACCCCCCATCCCTCTTCCAGGATACTCCAGCAATAATGGATGTCAGCATCTCAAAGCCCAACATTGCGGACCACTTACTCTCTGATTCTGGAAGAAGAGGCAAGTGTCATGGTCTCAATTCTCTCTACTGAGATGCCCAAACCTACCAACCCCTCCCCCACCCTTCCCCATTTCTCCTCCCTCCCCGGTCCCTCTTCCAGCATACCGATGGTCAATCAATAAATGCATCTAATAGCCCAAACATTGCTGACCACTTACTTACTTAGTCTGGAAGAAGGAGACAAGGTTCATGGTCTCAATTACATTGTATCTCCACTGAGCTGCCCATACCTACCAACACTTCCCCATCCCCCCCCCCCCCCCCCCCACCCCTCCCCTCCTTCCCTGGTTCCTCTTCCAGCATACCGGTAGTCAATCAATAAATGCATCTAATAGCCCAAACATTGGTGACCACTTACTCTCTAAGTCTGGAAGAAGGAGACAGGGTTCAAGGTCTCAATTCCCTCTAGTAAGCTGCCCATACCTACCAACCCCTCCCCCCTCCCCCCCCCTCCCCCCCCCCCCCTCCTTCTCCTCCCTCCCCAGTCCCTCTTCCAGCATACCGGTAGCCAATCAGTACTGCATCTCATAGCCCAACATGGCTGACCACTTACTCTCTGACTCTGGAAGAGAAGAGCTAATGGAAGAGCTGGTAGAGGTCATGGAGGTCATGGACGGACTCATCGGCCCTCCCCGGCCTCCCATCTCAGCAGCAACTGCAGGAGCAGAGGAGGAAAACAAATATTAGGAGGAAAACAAACATTTGACGCGAAGATGATAATACACCCATGAAATTTAAGCTGAATTATGTATTTATTTTGGAGCAAGCGCCATGAGCGCCGACTTGGCGGATACCGGCGCTATACAAGACTTCATCATCATCATCATCAATTAACAATCATTGCATGTACATGTAGTGCAGTCATCTCTGTCCATTTCACTGACAATAGCCAAGCCAACATAAAGATCTCACCACAGAAAAACAAACAAACAAACAAGCTAGAAAAGCTCTCGGAGAGTGCAGACTTCCACCAAGCAGCTCATTTCTACCCATACACGCGTGCTGAAAATCCCTCAATTTCCCAATATAGAAGCCTTTTGTTTACATCATCAGCTTTCAGCTGCTCAGCGCCTAGCCCAAGCAGAGCATGTGTTTTAGTGCGCATATGCAAACCTCAAATACGCGCACCTTGAACTTCCAAGTTCATTGACCCTATCTGCCAAAAGATAAACAAATCCTTCAACGATTCATAAACATTTCTGGATCACTGTAGCACTGGATCACCAAAATTTAATCATCTGTTCCTTGTGTCATTATCTACTTTCCTGCAAGTTTCATCCAAATCTGTTCACACCTTGTTGAGTTATTTTGCACGCAGACAAGCCAACACCGATAAAAACATAACCTCCTCCCTTGGCGGTGGTAAAAACAAAACAAAACAAAACAAAACAGGACAAGAGAGGATTTTAAACCAATAAGAACAAACGGAGAATGAATCTCACCTTTCATGGCATTCGTGTGCGCCACCCAAGCACCGGGATCGATGGGTCTGACTGGCTCACCTGAAGCAACAAGCAGAATATGAAATCAGAACCCTGCCCTATCTCGTGGACACAAACATACTGTACATTTCTCCCAGTACACACAACAGCATTTCTCTCTCTCACGATCAGTGATGGTCTCATTTATAAAAACAAAGATGTCATAACTGTTTCTTGTTTGTCTCTCAACACATACATGTACCATCTCTACACCTGTGATAATTGGATTCCATCACTTCTTATTCTTAGCTTTGTTTTGTACCTGTGGCATTGTCTAAAATATGATCATATGCTTGCCATTTGTTTGTGCCATAAGTAATACAATCCTATTCATATAATCTACAAATCAACTCAACTGGAAAATTTTCCCCAAACACTGTAACTGCTAATACACCAACAAAACAAATACAATTTGGAATAAGATTTTTGTTTTTCCTGTAACTATAAGACAGACAGCGGCACCTAATATTTATGCCTGGTGCACAGTGTAGGCATAGAGGGAATGGTAAATTATTGTACTAATCCCACATACTCATTTCTGTGTAGGTACTTTTCAAGATCTCCATCAAGTGTTTCCACTAACATTACACTTTTGTGGAACAATACATGCAAACCTTTATGATTAACCACATAGGACAGAACAATTTCTCTTGAAAAACTTTGAAAGGGGTCAGCGGCAAGGCGAGGAAGAATTCTGGAGGGCTTTTTTTGCGACCAGCCTATGTGCACTGGCAAACTTGTGTCATATTAGAACCACGGATATCCACTTGTGATATCCAAAGCTATGATTGACTAGGCAATACCCCATCACATTGTCACTGACCATTTCCAGTGCATTGCAAACACTGAATTCTTTGTGTAAATGCTTACAGTGAAACGGACACTTACTTCTTGGAATAGTGAAGTAGCCTTTTGGCGAGGGGTCCCAACATTTGGCTACGATGAGCCGAATGGGCCTGAAATAGAGAAGAAAGAGGAAGTAGAGGAAATGTAAAAAGACCATTTCCTTCGACAAATGAGCAAATCTTATATAATTTGTAATGACAAATTAGAAAATTATATATAATTTGTAACAGCTTACAGTTAAATTACATCTGTTTGAAAGTTTAGGATTTGTTGCACTGTTTCGCAGTTGTTGCTGTTTTTTTACATTTCTCTTTATTCTATGGCTTCTAACTAAACACATTGTTTCAATGCTTTCCAGTGTCACATATAAAAGAGTGAAGATAACGATGACTGTAATAACACCATTAGAAAGCCAGCTGTGATATCATTTTGTAGAAACAATGTGTATACGTTTACTTGTTTTGCTGCTCTTTTTTATTGCTACATGTATATCACCACTAAGCTGGTGCACAAATTGACAAGCTTTTACCTTGGACAGTCAAAAGTAAAACATAAATGTAGGATGAAATGAAAATTAAGAGTGCGTTTGTCAACTCACTTCTGGTGCAGAATCTACAAAGTTTTGGGCAGTTGATAAACACAAAGCTGTTTTGATTATGGGGTAAGAAATGCGATTCTGAGACGCCGAAAAAATTGTGATCACGAATGTGTTTGAGCCAGAAATGCGTTTCTGTAACGCAAAGTCGTCTTGAAACGCAATCATACATGTACATGTAGCTTGGACCTGCCCACACCAACCACTGTCAGCTACACATCTCCGCTCCTCTGGTCAAACCATGCAATGGAGCTGTGCAGTGACAAGCCCTCCCAATCGACTCACGACAGAGTTGATAAACGCAACAACTCGAGAAACGTGATCTGAAAGGAATTTGCAAATGCGTTTTGGTGGGTATTGAAACGCATTTCAAACATGGCAAAGATGATAAATGCAGCCTTAGTTGATGAGAGACAAATCCCCCTAAACAAACAAGCATCCCAAGGACGACAGACATGGAAATGTTGTGGAGTGTCTGACTCACCCTGGTTGGTGGACTGCTTCACGCAACACCCTGACTGCATCATCATTGCTCATATTCTCAAAACTGACATCGTTGACCTACAAATGAAACAGAAACAAACAAATGAGCGGGTGAGGAAAAAATATATATACAGTTAAATTTTCATATTTTCAAAGAGGATACATTGTTTAACAAAAAGTGAATAGTGTAATTCAGCCCATCACAAATTTGATGGAGTGAACCACATTCCATGCTCATACTGCCTTCTTTTCAAAGACCCACCTGCACATTTTGGAAGAGATATATTTTCTGCAGAATGCCCCTGTATATTCCAGGAAGAGATAATTGTTCATGCTTGTACTATTCATATAGAAGATATATATTTCACAAATAGATTTCAAAAGTACAAGAGTAGTAGTCTTTATAAAAAAAAAAAAAGATCAAATTCCAACGAAATGGCAAATGTCATCATCTTTGATGATGTCAGTATCATCATTTTCTTTTTCAATGGCTTCCAGGCTTTGTGGTGCCGTTGCTTGTGTGATCTATCACTGGAAAAGCCATGATGGCTCGTAAGGAAGGGGACACAAGTCAAACCCCCTCACCTGTAGGATCATATCTCCCGGTTCTATCCTGCCATCTGCTGCTACAGCTCCTCTGTCAAAACAATAAAAAATGAAATAAAATTACCACATATTGCAACTGCTGTTTGAAAGAAATGGAATATTGGTAACTTCCCACTTAACATGCATTGATTTCAGTCTCCAATGTTTTGCACTGAATGTCACTTTCAACACTGTTATAATAAAGATAATGCTGTTCCCATCGTCATTTACAAAGAGATTTTTAAAAGAAATAGATGAAGACTGAACAAAATCAAATGTGATAGCAGTGAGAAGCTCTGCATTGGGTCAAAATTTATTGGAAATTCAATTCACAACCACTCTCAGGTAGAAAAGCACACTATTCTACTGAAGCAAAGGAAAGAAAGAGATGAAAAGAAGAACATTTATGATCCAGCACTCATACAAAAGAACTAACTTTGTATGAAATCACTGACGCAATTTTGAGTGATTTTCAATTGTGCAAGCAAGTACTTTTTGGAGTGTCACAAGCCCAAACATCAAATTACTCTGCTTTCACCTAAACTCATATGGACATGAAGACATTATCTGGTACTTTGCAGCCGTTACATAAACAGCAGAAGCAGCAGATATGAAACAAATAAATGCCACTCCACATTTGAAGACGAAGACTACAAAACACTGTTAATCTCAGTTCCTCACACATCTCACAAAATGATTACTGGGTTATTGAAAGGTTTGATGCACTTTACACTGAAGAATAGACGACAGTATAATACTGCAAAAGCTCCAGGCCAATCTAGGTTGGATTTGTGACTGTCAGTACTTATTCTTCTAGATGAATCAAGAATTGTATATTTAATCACTTCTCTGCTACCGGTAATCAAAATTCCAGTGATACCAAATAATATCATACACAGCATGTGCTTGGCTTGATTGCCTAGGAAACATCTGAAGCAATACACATTCTTTTTTTTTTCTCTCAAATCAGCTGGAAATATATACATCTTTTAAAAATAAATCCTATCAATAAAGAATTAACAAACCCCCCAAACCCTTTCTTTCCCCCAAAAGAACTATTGCTCTCCAGTAAGACATAAAGAAGTAAATAACAATGCCCCCACACTGGTGAGCAAGCTAAGTGACCTTAATATCTCCGCCGCCAAACGAAAGCACATCACCACTCCGACTCTGCATGTATTTTGATTTCAGTCATTACACCTGGGGGCTCTGAACTAATTTGTAAGTTCACAAAAAATCTTACTGTATCCTTTTTTCCTCTCTTTTACAGGGGGATGGGAGACTTACTGTCTTCAATGACTTGACAAAATATATCAATAACTAAGGGTTGCCCCCTTTGTGTTTTTACTCCTTCACGATACCATCACAATGTGACCCATCGCTGAACTTTCTTGGGGAGGCCCGGCACTGTGCCGACATGAAAGGTATGCAAATGAGGGGGAGGGGGAGGCGGGATGCTTCTATTGTGCTCATACACTGAATCATCACCCCCCAAATCACTCTTGAATCATACCCCCATGCTACGATGAAAGAAAGAATTAAAAAAAAAGAAGGAATGGCTGCATCGCCCGGAGTCCCACCCCAAGGGGGCAAGGACTCGGCTGGCCGGGATGGGCGAAGAGCGGCACAGGGAGAAAGGGAACATCGAACTGCCAAAAACAATTACGACTCCGCTAAATTGGAATCACTCCCGAAAATTGTTGCGGGGTTAGGGCGATCATTTTGTCTCCAAAAAGTGCAGATACACCACACATAGGCAGACAGAAACAAATGGAGAGAAAACGAGGTTGAATGAGAGAGAGAGAGAGAGAGAGAGGGGGGGGGGGGAGGGAAGGAGGGAACAAAAACAAAGAAGGAAAGGGAGTGAAAAAGGAATATATTTGAAATTCCAAATGGAAAAATAAAAAGTACATGATGTTGTCATCCCTATCATAACATTTGATGAAATTTCTGCACACACCATGACTCATTCATTAAGCAGCAGATTTCTAGAATGCCACAGACAACAACCTCCCATGTCATAACTTGATTACGGGGGACTGTCACTACCAATACTGAGGGAGAGCTTGCGTAATGATAATCGCGTTGGTTATCTCGCAGGCTGAAATATGCCTCTGCCTAATTGCCACTCATCGCGGGCGCGCTTTTTTCCAAATCAAGACTGGCACCAGAACTAAACTCCGCTCTTCCATTCATTCCTGGCGCGGGAAGACAAACCGATAATAAATGTCTGCCTACCAGGGGCATACGATTCCATTCTCTCTCTACTGTGTTTCATCCCCAAAGATCAGGGTGCGGGTAATACCACCGATTTGATGCTGCCTTACCAGGGGCAGTGGCTCCATCTCACAACAATGCCACAAATGGATGACAAATCACACTCTCTGCTAAAGGCATTACTCTAAATTGAATGCATAAAGGCCCCCACTGTCCTACAACAAGATGGAGAGGGCTTTCACACTTTCGACAAACTCGTTTGTAATCACGCTTCTGAAATGCATTCCTAATTGTGTTCAGTTACGGAGTGTTCACATGAACAGAACTGAATCTGCTCATCAACTGCCAGCTGAAAACAGTATGCCATACAGCAGCTGTGTCCAAAACACAAAGTCCTTGTCAGTCACATGCACAACTTTCATGTGAGAGTTAAGTGTGTACAATGCAGGTAGCATGGCCAAAATAACTACAAGGTCAAGCAAAGCGCCATCTTCTCAACATATTTCAGAAGTAACAACTGTTCAGATACACAAAAGAAATGCATGCGCAGAATCATGCAAAACTCGCTCGGAAATCGCCTCCAAAAACAAACAACTGGCCAGGTGTGCATCAAGTTTGCATTCAGACATACACACAATTACTTGATTGGAATGACAGGTGTTTGGCTCAGAAACGTGTTTGCACGCAGAGTTCTCTGTCGGTGTGAAAGCCCCCTCAAAAAGAGGTGAGTAGATAATGACGGGAGTGGATCACCCCCCCCCCCCCCCCCCCCCCCCCCCCCCCCCCATCCCCCATCACCCAACATTCTAAGGCAATCTCACCCCCTGTGAGAATCTCATGTCTGGAAATGCCCTTTTGTCATTTACCCGGGTGCCTTCCCACAGAATGGGTTTGTCAGCTCGAGCCGTGCTATGAAATCAAGTGATGAGATTTCCGATAGCAAACTTCTACCTATAATGAATGCAAGCCCATTTAGGGTGACTGCTGGGTATGAATTACTGTACACGCCATACAATTTAGCAAGTCTAATTTTCTTTAAAATTGAGACTTCCCGACAAATTCGCGATCATGGAGTACAGTAATGAATGGTAAAAATGAACGAGTGCACATCGCATTCGTGTCGGGATCAGATTGAACGTTTTTGTGTGCTGCTGAATATGCAAATAGCACCCGCTTCGCGACATATACGTAATATAAAGTAAATCAACTATACACATACATGTACATAATGTGCATCTATAGAAACGAAATGCAAGCAACATATTTCCTTGCCTCTTTTCATCTTCTTTTCATCTTCTTTCACATTTTTAAGTTTTTCCCCAAAAGGCATAGCGACACACAAGTATGGGAGAGGGTAGGGACATAACACAAAAATACAACTTGATGTAAATTCTTTGCTCACCCTTTCATGATGGAGCCAACGTAGATTCCACCATCGCCGCCCTTATTACTCTGACCAACAATACTGATCCCAAGAAAGTTGATTTTATCTGTGGGAAAATACAGAAGATTTCATATCATTGAATGCTCCGCTTTAGCTAAAATTACCAAATTGCATGGCTTAGTATCTTTGATCTCAGACTACTTATTGTGTGGTTGTAAAAACAAATTCATACATCCATCTCGATCACCATGTAGATTGTACTATGATTACTGACATACAATCACAACACTGACAAATTCAATACTTCCATAGCTCATTATCACTTTCCACTGAATCATTTCATATTGTAGTCCGAAGTTCTCATCTGTCAAATTAGCATCCTCATAAACTTGAATCTTAGTATCAGCATAATCACAGTATAAAAATATCAGTACACTTGTGTAATAATATTATCATTTATTCATCACCATCGTCACTATCATCATTACCATCATCATCCTGATAGTCATTAATTACCGTATACACAAGTTTGCAAATTACAACAAAGGCACATTTATCTGTCTGTCTATCTATACAGGTGCTGTTCATTATTCCGAAGGTTCGTTATTCCGAAGGTTCATTAATCCGAAAATGAAAAAGGGTTCATTAATCCGAACATTTGTGGCGTTGTTCCTAAGGTTCGTTATTCCGAAGATTTGTTAATCTGAAAATGAAATTCGGAATAACGAACCTTCGGAATAACGAACCTTCGGAATAACGAGCTGTAACCATCTATACAATGTATATCCATCCATCCATTAATCTATCTAGAGTGATTGATCGATCTATCTATCTATCTATCTATCTATCTATCTATCTATCTATCTATCTATCTATCTATCTATCTATCTAAGTATCTATCTATCTATCTATCTATCTATCTATCTATCTATCTATCTATCTACATGTATATGAATATGCACATATATATGATATGATATATACAAATATATCAGGGCTTTCACAACTTTCACACAAGAAAATCAAAGGGGGTAGGGAGTTATAATCTCTTGCAAGGGCACCAAGAAATATCCAATTTTTCAAAGACAGTCCTGCAGAATCATGGGAGACTTTAGAGTGATTTTTTATTTCTTTTTGTGCATTTCATACATGGCATCAAGCCTTGTTTGAATCTACTATTCTATTAAGGGCATACTAGTATCTAAAGGATACAAATGTATGTCCTTAAAACATGGTCAAATACACCCCAAAACACACATTTTTCACTTCATAAACAGTCATTGTGCATGTGTTACAAGAGCTTTCATCACTTACCTAAGTTTAATGTGCAGTTAATGATGTTGAGTGACATAGTGGAGTCTGTTATACTACTGAATGACGTCGCCTGTAACAAAGAAGGATCAAGAATACAGCATAAAATACAAATTGTTCTTGAAAAATAACATTCAGTAACACCAATTCTATATCTTGCAGTCAATAGTCAGCACTGCATATGTACATAACATATTTATTTGTGCGTAGGACTATTGGCCAACCAACATTTGGTGTTCCACTCTGCATCTCTGTATTATTCAGGGCAGCTTGGTTCTGCATCCATTATCTACTGGTTTAATACTGACTGTTGATCGGACACAATCCACTGTTTCTTAATGTTAACTGTGAGTAATGGCAACCATTGTAGTTATAAGATCTCCATCCACGGAACACTGATGCTAAATTTGTTACCTTGCAAGAACATGATGGAGGACATTCCGCAACCTGAATACATATTTGCTATTCACCACCACCATAAGCTTCCCAAAGAAGCTACAGTGTAGATGATGAACTTTACAACAGGCACAATAATCAATGCTGAGGATACATAGTTTCATTCCCATGTGACCACACAAAGACGACATTTGCAGAGTTTGATAACCTGTCATTTTCTCTTCAACCCAATCATTGGAGTATGAATGACAGGGATTAACCAATGACCAGTACCTGACTCTTCTTGACATGTTACTTTTGCTTTGAAATGTTCCGAGTTTAGAGTTAAAATATGAGTATGGTATGAGAAATTCCTGGAAGAAACCAACAAGTATACACAAACAGCAACCACCCCCACAGAAATTCTTATGGAGCAAAATGCAATTTTCTGATGTTTATATTCAACAGCATTGACAACCAGTATGTGAATGTACACAGATTGAGGTCAATGTCCTCAGGTCAAAGACCCTGATGTCCTGGTAGAATGAACTGCAATAGGGACGGGTGTGGTAAGATCGAAACTAGGAGTTTAAACCTTCTAATGCCAAATTTCCTGATCTACAGGGCTTCTGGGATTAGGTAGGCCTACTTTCCTTTACTCTTAAACCATGACAGAAGCCAGCATCCTAAGTTTGAAGCGGATCCGAACTGCTCAGCATAAATCCTTTCAAAATCTCACAAAAAGACCCAGTTTCTATCCCTCCCTGCACTATGTCCTCATCCCCTTCAAATCATCAGTACCCTCAAGGCTTTGCAAACATATCTCTTTTTCTTCTTTGCAAAAAAAAAAAAAATTAAAAGGAAACAACGAAATCTATTTTAAAAAAAATCCACCTCAAGACATGAAGTTTCTAGAATTGCTTCTTACTCTACAGAATATTAATAACAAACTGTTCTTTTCATAGTTTCTATGCTTAAATCCGACCTTTGATAAATTCTTCATGTTTTTTAATCAACTGTGACATATAAGCAAAGTTTTACCATATCTTTCCTAAGGTACTTCATACATATTCCAAGGACAAGGAATCACACTCATATTTTCATTTGCAGTTGAACTACTATTTATCATAGGGATTATGAACATCACAACATTTGTCAATGCAGGAAGGATTGTATGGAGGAAACTAAATATGGACATTGCTTTAAATGTCACAAAGCATGGCTATAATGGAAAGGATGCCTACCCTGTGCACGGCTGGCATCTTTGGACGCCTCCTCTTCTTGCGGTTCTTTGGGCCTCGCATCAGGCGAGCTGAGCTGCTCCTCTCCGTGGCACTGCTGAACCTACTGGGAGGTAAGGGACAAGGAGGACGATGAGGGCAACGACGACGATGATAAAGACAAGGATGACAATGACGGCAATGATGTTGATGATAAAGACAAGGATGAGGATGACGACAGCAATGACGACGATGATAAAGACAAGGACGAGGAAGACGATGAAGACAACGATGATGATGACGATAATGACAAGGAGGAAGACAAGGAGAATGGAGGGATGGTGAGAGCGATGATGATTGTGAGAAAGACATAGAAGGGGAGGAGGAGGAATAGAAAAAAGGAAAAGGAAGAGGAGGAAAAGGAATAGAATGAAGAGAAAAATGGAGAGATGGAGTGATGGAGTGACAATGATTAGGAGAAATAGCACGAAAGAGCAGAGGAGGAAAAAGAAGAAAAGGAAGAAAAGGATCAGCAGGAGAAAGAGGAAAATGGAAAGACAGCAACAGTGATGATGATTAGGAGGGGAGTAACAAAGAGCAAGAAGGACGAGAGAAGAGAAGAGAAAGAAGAAAAGGAGAAGGGGAAGGACGAATAGCAAGATGGGGAAAGGAAGAGAAGGAAGAGGAAAATGGAAAGATAGTGATGGTGATGACAATCAGGTATGGGAGGAAGAAAGAGGAGGAAGGAGAAGAGAAGGGAAAGAAGGAAAAAGAAAGAAAAGGAAGAGTAGCAACAGGAACAACAGAAGAGGATAGTGATGGTGGTGATCATTAGGAGGATAGGGAAAGGGTAAAAGACGAACGTGGAGAAAGGAGGATGAGTGGATGGAGGACACAGAAAACGTGGTAAGGCAGACCAGGAGAATGTAGCAGATGAAAAGGAAAAGGAGCAGGAGCAGGATGGAGAGAAGGGAAAAAATAAACAGCATTCGCAGGATGCCTAGAAAGACATTGAATTCATAGCAGCCACTAAAAAGCAAAGAAAAAAAAAAGAAAAAAATCCACCACCCCTATTAAGCTTGATATACAATTGTACACATGATACAGAATGAAGATAAGTTTGCATGCACAACTTAAGCTGCATCACAACATGTACTCATGAGATAACTACCCATCTGCAGAAAATAAGAAACCTTCATCACTTTATCTATGAGCCTACAAATCATCCCTATCCTAAAATAGCATACCATTTGTAAGCATACATAAACCCATCAAGACTTGCCCATCAGAAATATGTTCCTACACTAATATTCCACAGCTTCTTTTGCTACACTAATATTCCATTATTTTGTGGAAAAAGTCCTTTACTCTGCTAGTGTAAATGCAAAGGGGAAATTTCCTCCAATGCCATGTCACGCACTGAGCTTGGGACGGACAGGTGACGAGGGTACGAGTTACATAATAGTCGCATGGAAACACTCTTCTACACACGTGCAATGATGTTCAGTTATGATAGCAAATACTATGGTTTTTCTTCTCCTTGCATCCTTCTCCTCATTTCATCAGCTTTAAAGGGGTGGTATAGTTTTGTTTGAGATCGAAATTCTGAAGCATGTTTCAAAATTGGAGAGTTCATGGAGTCACAGGCTTGATAGCTTTATGCTCTCAGAGCCTGTGTCTACAAGTGGGCGGTTTATTCCAACTCAGTGTAAATTTTCTTGTTAAATGAATAATTGTTGCGATGAATCCATGAAAATAAATGAAGTCTGGTTTATCAACTCAAACAACATCAGTGGAAGTCATATTTTTTTCTAGTTCCTGCTTTGCAGAGATGTCACTGCTGCAAAACCATGATGGTAGTTTTTTTTTAGACCAATATACTAAACGCAATTATTCAGTATCGCAAAATTTCTGACTCTTCAAGATCATTGTTGCAGATGACCTCACTAGCTCTATGTAAAAGAAGCTATCTACAACATAAAATGCCAAAAATAATAATACTGCAGATAATTCATCTATTTTATCAAAGTAGACAAACTAACCAATGACGACAAAGGATGCAGACAGTTTAACTAAAGCATTACACAGCAGCACTGACAAAGACAAATTCTTTAAATCTAAATAAAAAATAAAATGCATACAAAAACACAAGAGGTATTTCAAGTCATCTTCCAACAAGAAAACGGGTTTCTTGTACAGACAGTATTGAAACACCGAAAAAATGAGACTTGATATCATTAATGCCAAAATTGTAGTACAAGATCCCAGAAAACTGAAAAAAAAAATGCCCAACACACAGAGCATGTCAATATTTGGCTGCAGCACAAAGAGAAATTGGTTTATCTTTCTTTCTTTTTTTGCCCCAGTTTTGCAGATTTTAAATGATTTTTCTATTGTCACTATGTCAATAACTGCCCAGGTGCTGAATTATCTTGAACTGGTCTGTGGGGGGATTAAAGTAATGACAATTTTCATCTCCTCTTTGTCAAACTATTCCACATCCTTGAAGTGAGGGATGCTTACCAAGCCACTGGCAACACCCAACACCTCAATGTCTTTGCTCAGGACAGGATTTCTAACACCTTGAATTTCTTGTCCGGCAAATATGTGGACACCTTTATTCCGACAATCTTTCACACCCAGCAGGAAAGTGGGATCTTTTACATTCCCCTTCGTGAAAATATCACTGTGACTCTTAGTATCAACTGAAATGGGATGGTATGCTGACAGGCTACCTTAGCTGGAGGATGAGTTGAAGCTAAAACTTGAAATCTAATAATATTGTAGGAAACTGAAATCACAAATATGTAATCCCTCTAGGCCAGTCTTAAAAAACAATGTTTAAAATGACGATCATTGTAAGTTAGTAGTTTTCATCCCTAAATTTATACCATTTCTCTGCAAGTGAATACCCCCAATATGTCAGCATTATCAGATTTTTTTTTTTTTTTTTTGAGGGGGGGGGGGGGGGGACAGTACGTGGGGTCAATAATGTCTTCATTAGACCAAAGTTCAACTAGCGGGCTATTCTGCAGTTTGGGAAAAATAGCCTGATATTACGAATATGCATCTTTATCAGCTTGAAAATAGCCCGCTTGGGAAATTAGCCCAAAGTTGACACATGCATACTTTGCTACAGAACTCTACGTAGAGTTTTAAGGTCTCAGTGGGCGGTTCAAATGATGGGATTTAGAAAATTTCTGGCTGATGGAGACGCAATCCAGATAGCGTGCTAATTCACAAATTAGCACGCTATTTCACAAACAAGACCAAGATTCTGGGGAACATTTTCCCAATCAAATAGTGTGCTATTTGAGTCTTCACCACACAAATAGCAGGTTAATTTGATATTGGGCTAGTTTCCTCACTGCAAAATAGCACGCTATTTTGAAATTGAAACTTCGGTCTGGTGAAGACAGGCCTTGTGACACCATATTTGGGATTGGACTGAGAAAAATTGTCCCTTCACTTTAAATCTCCACTTTCTCTTGTTGTTTTTTGTTTTCTATTTGTTTCGGGGGAAAGGAAGCTGAGAAATCTTAAGCAGAAAAGGTCACATTAAAGCTACACTCAGCTAACAGCCTACAAGGTTCCATCTGTACTTAAATTTTCAAGTGCACGATGCACTTTACTCGTACAACATCGAATCCCCGCCTACCTGCTGTCGTCGTCCGTCGAGTCGAAGCAGCTGGTGGAATCGATGTCGCTGCTCATCAACGTGGACGAACTCTCGTAGCCATGGCCGCTTCTGTGGTGGTCACGCTTGCTCCGTGAAACTGTGGATCGAGATAGAATAGAGAGATAGAGAGGCAAATTATTTAAAAGTTCGACTAAAATGTCAAAACCAAGGGGTATCTATAGGAATCACTCTTCTGCAGCAATTGCTTTGACAACTTCACAATAAAATGGCAGGCATCTTATCACATGATACATTATTATTCGTTAACAACCACAAATACTGCTTCACAAACTTTCATGAAAGAGCATGATTTGCATTTGGAAAATTATTTTTGTATGCAGAAAAAATGGATGATGTGTGTATGTGTGAAATGTGCTGAAAACATGAGATGACATATTAGAATGAGTAACAGAGATAGAGCAATTACGTTCACAGAATTCATAGAGAAGAAAATGTGGAAAGTGAAAACAAAGTAGAATATCATCAACATATTTCAAACAAGACTTATTTGTGGCCTCTGAGTAGTGGAATGAGGAAGTCCTATCTCTCATACACGCAAATATAAATGCAAGATTCTGAATATTACACCTGTCATTGGCTAGTAATATTCAACACACTCTCTGCCCCATCTCTTTTAACGTACACCATCAACCCATGTGGTTATCAACTTTTCTACAGGATCAAATCTCGCTCAGCGTACACCACAGGACGTGGACAGTAGAGTGTGACCCTACACAACCATTCCATTCCCCTAAAACTTTCTGCCCATTTTCTCTGAAGATTCTCAGAAATTCCTTCTGCTCACACCGGAGTGGGATTTCCTTGTTTACAGTTCTCCTTTGTGGTCAAGCAGACTCTTTTTAGTCATGCAAATGACTCCAAATGGAGAGTAGAAGAAAGGGTCAGGGCTATGGGAGAAAGACAGTGGGTCACATGGGGGAAAGGAGAAGTTAGGATCGTGACCAGAATACAAGACGATGTATCATCCACCAAGCTTTGGTCAAACATGGCTATTTACTACGATTATATCAACAATGATTTCACTGTATGGCAGATATCCTGATTGGTGTGGTATATGGACACTAGTAAACTACTTAGTCCACGACTGGCCTGTACATGTAGGTACCGCAGATTTCAATATCACAAGCCTGCAACCTATATCATAAATATCAGACTTAAGAACAACAACTACTGTATAAACTGATGTATTTGTGTACAGATATTTTCGCGAATGAGAAGTTCACAGACATTTTTGCGAGATGTTTTTTTGGGGTTTTTTTTGCGAATGGACACAGAGACTATCGTAAGTGTACTGTTGCCCATGTGCATGGCGACATTTTCATGTGTTCTAAAATTTGCGGTCCGACAGTGATTCACAAAATTCACACAAATAAAAGCCTTGCAAAAATAACAGCTTATACAGTAATCAAAAGAAATCAGGAAAAATTTGTCCTCAGCAGAATTAAAGTTAGGATATGTAGACTGAAATATTGTGCAGAAACAAGAAAAATCAACAGACCTTGGAACAGGTTAGAATGAAATCAAACAATGGGAAAGTTATGAATTTTCATTATGTCTTCACAAGAAATGGCGTCCTTCACACCAACCCACACAGAGACACAAACATAAACAAACAAATAAACAAAGAAACAAACATGACAAAACAAATTACTGTATAAGCTGTTATTTTCGCGAGGGTTTAATTTTCGCGAATTTCGCGAATCTCAGTTGGATCGCGAATTTAACAACACGCGAAAATATCTCCATGAGCTAGGTTAATAGCACATTTATGTTAGCGTTGGCGTCAATTTGCGAAAACAACATCTCGCGAAAATGTCTATGACCTCCTCATTCGCGAAAATATCTGCTCGCGAAAATAACAGCGTATACAGTACTCCTTTTCTGTTGCAGGGGGTACCAGCATCTCCTATCCTTGAAATCTCAAATTCATAATCCATGATAGGAAAAGAAGATATTTTCTGGTGGAATGTGAAAGTGATGAACTTTCTGAACATACATGCAAATATAGTATTTCACTAGCATTACAGTATCACCATAGTAACAAGCCTAAAGCAGCTCTCTCTAAAGCACCTATAGAACCCAAATCAACTCTGGTCATAAAAACCAATATAGTTCCATGTTTATGTCCAGTGAGCAAGCAATGAATTTCTCTTTTTATTGTCGCAGGAGACTTAAAAATAGCAAAATGTTACACTGTATTTCTGATGGCAGAGAGGGTGTGGCTACATAACACACAGTGAAAATCTATTGTTGCGCATAGACATAGTGTCAACACAAGCATCCTCACAATGGATTCATTATGAATGAAGGCTGAGTTCAAACTTTGAGCATCTTTGATGCTTTTTCTGAGTTAACCCATTGAGGACGAATCCCGAATGTACTTGGGCAGGTGTCTATGGGAAATGCATGTTCTAGCAAAATCAGTCCGTCCTCAACAGGTTAAGATATTCTAACATAACAATGTCGGAATCTCGGAGCTTGGGTATTTGTTCCATGTTCATCGTATCATTGCCGACAACCAGGGACAGCCTGGTGGTAGTGTCGCTGCCCGGAAAGCAGTAGATGACAGGTTCACGTACCGTGGTTCCTCTTTCAAACATGTTTGTTAAATCATAGATCAGCAGTTGCGATATTTCAAATTTCAATTTGCAGAGGGAGACAAATTGAAGAAAACTCATACCTCAAATTCATATCTGCCAAGAACCAAAAATTATTTCCCCAACATTACATGGTTTTGGTGATGATATATCACAATGATAGAAAGAATTAAAGACAGAGATAACAGACAGTGGAAAGGAAGACGAGAAAACAAGAATCATGAATGAGAGAAAACAAACAGACAAAAAACAGGAGAAAAACCTGATGAAAGCAGTCAACAGAAAACAAAAACTGGAGAGAGAGAGAGAGAGAGAGACAGAGAGAGAGACAGACAGACAGACAAACAGACAGACAGACAGAGAAAGAAAGAGAGAGAGCGAGGGAGAGGGAGATTTAAAGGCAGAGTTGGAGTTGTCATTTGAATGGGTCGTGGGTACAGAAATTGGTACAATACAGCAAAAGCTCATCAGTGCTGGTTCTCCTTTTAACATGTACTTCTAGATCTTCATTCCATTAGCTAAGGCTTCTATCATACTAGTACTTTCGAGATTTCTGTCATTATAAGCCTTGGATAGACACCTCTACTTTGGCAGTTTTGTCCTCGGGGGATGTGACAGTAAAAAATTGAATACTACAAAATCCTCCCCCTTCCCCTAACACCTTCCTCAACCAAAGTCAGAGGAATTGCTAGCAAGAATAGATGGTATAAACACGCAATGAACAGGCTTTCATATACTAGAAATCATTTTGTTTCGAAAAGAATGGGGAAATTAAAGCAGCAGACAATGCTAAATGGCACAGCTTTTTCATTTTATCAATGCAATGAAAAAAGTACATGAAATAGAAGTCCAATATAAGAATGTTAAACTTTCACAGAGAGTCTGAAAGAGAAAGAGCAAGCCAAGACTAAGAACACACATTTTCTAGCTGGCTTCTCCTTGTAACAGAGGAAATCCCACTTGTATACTACTAGCCAGGGTAACATCTGTGTAAAATTCTATTTTATGTAGACCCTCTTCTGTTTCAGTAACAATAATACTAAAAATCACATATTACACATAGGATAAATGTAACTCATTTGATCATACAATTATACCTACCTATATTCATTTTTGATGAAATAATGGCAAATTATAATTGTGCAGTGAAAACCTGAAAACAAATATTCACAAAGATGGACCTCCTGAATGTTACAAAATATACACACTGAAATGTACTGATTTGATTTGATCTGATACATTAAAAAAAAAATGATTTCCTCGATAAACTCCTCGATAAATATCTGCAGTACACAAGAGTAACCATCACATGTGAAACATACAATGTACATTGGAGAACAAGATGGTTGCATCACAATCTATACTAACATACTACCAAACAGTTATAGCAGCTTTCTATACCTGGCTGGTGGTAGGTGCGGTAGTGGTAGTGGTGGTGGTGGATATAGAATGTGTACGCTTCTGCAACCATGTGCATTTGGACGGCTGATTGAGCGGCGGTGAGGTTGTCGCGTTTCGGGTGGCAGCGAGTTGAGCGAATGAAGAGTATCGGCGGGAGGCAGAGGCAGCGGGGGGACTTGACGGCAGAATTCCCCATAAAATAATCCAGTGATTTACATATCACCACGGCAACACTCCACCTTTTTGTCTTTCTGCACACTTGTCTCTTTTCTGGTCACTGCACAGTTCGTTCAATCACAGTAATCAAATTCCATGACAAAGATACCTCTGCAAATCATTTCCAGTCCATAATCACTGATTACAACATTCCTTTGAGACAGGACCCCAGCACGCTCTTTATACCATCATGAGGTATCTAGATGTTTACACAATCCTGCATGAAAATCACAGTTTGAATTTAGTGTATCAAAACCTTGTGGTATCCGGATGCATTGTACCTCCATGAACAGGCTACTGGCCATATTTATTATTCAAAGCAATGATGGCCCCCACTTACAAGAGAATTTCCAAGGCGCCCATCAAAAGCTGGGTTTTATTACTGAGCACTATAGCCGATGTGTCCATGCACATGATGATTTTGAAAAAGATGCATCCATTACCAAGAATGCACACTGGGAACTAGGCAAGTATTTTGGACCAACACACAACCCTGGCTTGGAATAAGTTCAATACCACTATCCCACACTGTTGCTGCTGTTTACTGCACAAGTTGCTGCTGTCCCCGAGACACAAAAAGTGTGGACGCCGAGCGTTGACGGAAGCGTTACAGCTCTTGCTACCTTTGATGACAGGCAAGGCGCCTCTTTTTGATACAAGGTGCATCTATCCACAGGCAGGGAGGGGGGAGGAAGAGGAGGAGGAGGAGGTGGTGGACACGCCCGGAATGTTTTAAAGGAAAACACCCCAGAGCCACCACTAACAGACGTACTAAATTCACCACAGCAACACTGTTTTGCTCTGTCGAGATGAGAGAGAACAAGTGAGTCAATGAGATAAGGAGGAAGGCAAGGCAAGGAGAGAGGAAGAGGGGGAGATGAAGGGGGGAAAAAGTACAAGGAATTGCACAGAGCGGCAGCATGAAGGACAGAAATGTTGGAGCAAAGCACTAATGAATCTCAGCACAATGGGGCTCCGGCCCATTACTCCTCTTCTCTACTGCCGATTAGCGGAGACGGGAGGATGACGACGACTGCTGGACTCCAAGCAATACCACACCAGCCGAGTTCACAGAAGGAGAGAGAGCTATAGGTGCTCCGTTTCTTCCCTTCCCCCCTCACCCCTGTCAAATGTCTCCGGTCCCCATCGTGACAGGAATAACGGGGCAAGCAGGAAGGGGGGTATTAAGGCATCCACTTTATTCACAAAAGGGCCACCGACAGAAAGGGCTATTATGAGGAGGAGGTTAGTGCATTCTTGCCCCCCTCTCTCCCTTTAAAATCTCCTCCTCTTGGTGTCCGGAGTAGAGTGCTTCAATTACAGAGAGTAGTTATCAGCTCCGAAGTTCAAGACTGGATCCAGAGAAACAACAGGGACCTCATATCATTCAACTCCTGTGCATGTTTGCTTGGTCCTCTCCCAAAGAAGGAGTAGCTGGCCGGAAAAAGAGGACGATGGAATGATTAGGGAATGATTCATCACACACACACAACAGCACAGGTTTGCTAGAAAAAGAGGGGGGGGGGGTAGATGAATAAAAAAAAGTGATGGCCAGCATGTGCTTAGAAATACATGTGTGTAAATCCTCTGCAATGGATCAGCCTTCCACTTCTCTCATACCACCATATAAGCCCTGTACGAGATGAAGCAAGTGCTCATCTCTTTAGTAAAATAGAAACAACAACAAACCGGTCTGTTGTGATGCCCACTCCATATTCCACTCATGCACGCCCATCATTGTAAACATGTGGGTCTGTCCCTACTTCTATCTATCCATCCATCCCCCCCCCCCATTCCACAACAATAGCAATTACACTACCCACTGCTCTGCTGCTTTAGCAAGTATGCATGAAAGGGAGCGAAGAGAAAGAGATGGGTAGAAAGAGAGAGAGATACGATTATTCTCAAAAGAAGACAGGGTTGCTTTAGTAGTCAATTTAACTTTGATTGGACAGAGGAGCTCGTTACTGCTGCATCGCTACGAGGGGCACTGCCATTCACCTAGGAGGGGAAAGTCATAAAATTGACTCTTTTTGTCGGGGAAGGGGATGCCGCTTCCTTCGTGCTTTGCCTTGTACATGGAGTGCTGCAGGTTTTATGGGCTAAGACCACACAAACTCTTAAAGAAAAGTATAAGAACCGCTCCTATCTACGGAAACAATACGAGGTGCTTTCCAAGCCACAGGTATACCACAAACTTACCCCTAAGCCTCACAATCAATTAAAACTGGCTTTTTCTTTTGTTTTTAAAGGAAGTATCTTAATTTGAATGGGGAACAAACAAGGAAAACTCTAAAATCCCCTCATCAAAAAAAGAAAAAGAAAAGAAGTACACTTGTAGGCCAACACATTATGAAAAGGGATGAACTAGACAGTCCAGTGGGTAAAGGATTGATTTCTCATGAAATCAATATTTAATGACATACCTATCCCACAGCACTGTAAAACATTGCTTTAAACAAATCAAAAACTTCTCACCTATATACAATTGTACATGTAAATAAAGTCTAACTTCTTTTATGATTTGTTCAATAAATTTCTCACTTTATTCAAAATAATGACTTTAATAATACTGTAAAGTATTATGTAAAGGAAAAAAAAAAAATCCAAGCAATGAAATAGACCTTTAATATTGATGTGGTCCAGACCTATAAGGACTGTGTGAAGCCATAGAGTCAACAGCTTTCAAAAAGACCAGACGTTGCCTCTTGGATTCCGCATTGTTAGTCGCTGCCTCGTTCTGACACCTCACGTCTTCAACAATTATCCTTCCATCAAAACAGAGCTTCAACACCCTTACTACATTTCATACTTGCGAGGTACAAGAAGGGGAGGGGCTACGTCACCCCATGTCGTGCATTTCTTTCTACAGCGCACTTAACCATGACACTTATCTGTCGGGGTAAAAGTGCTGACCGTATCATCAGGCGGTATTTTGTTCTGGTCTCTGAGAGGCGAACAGGAGTTGCAACCCCCCATCAATGTATTTTTATATTTTCCCACAATAGCCCATCATGTCAAAGGTTGTAGGCTAGAAATAGCTGTGACACATCATGAGATACATTCAATACTGCCAAAGAAATCAATCCTCCTAAACAAAGAGACACTTTTTTTGTGAGTTGACTGCTATGGTTTAACTTAATAGTGTACTACAGACAGCTTCAGAAACACAGAAGAAATCACGCATTATTGAAATAATAATTCATTCAGCTAAAAAAAGGAACATCTTTCAACAACAACAAAAAATTACTCCAAACCTAGAATGACATTTGTAGATTATCTCCATAATCAGGAAGTCAGTATTATGTATATAGGAAAGGAGACAGAAGAAATCCAAAGAATACTAGGTCAGGGCCAACAGTAATGATACCATATATAGTCATACCATGTGTACTCTTGGTAGACTAGATCGATTCCCTTAATGTTGCTCTGAGGCCTATAATGAGATATCAATAATAGATTGATGAGTAGCCATGAGGCCAACCAAGCGATAACCTATAATGGGCAACAAGCGTGAATCGATGGAATTCACAGACAATGTCTGATTAAAGATCCAACAACAGTCCACTTAGCGAAATCAATGGCAATTGGTATAAATACCTTCACTTATGACATCGCCAGCAATAAAATGGGTCTGGAGGTATCGACAAAGTTTCTGGTGCTATGGTGGAGCTCATGCAGAAAGAATTCTTACCCCAGTCCCTAACTAAATACGGATGTAGCGATACATGGGAAATTACTGATCAACATGGATTATTACACGGAAAGTATTGCACACTATTTGTACAAAGAAGATGATTATTGTCGCAACCTTTGAGATGGGATGGGGGGGGGGGGAGATGTTAAAGCTCTGGAGGAAACTGACACACACCTCTCCAGGAATGATGTTATCAAGCAAAGATAAATCTAGAAATGGCTAGTATTTCTTCCACTCTATTTTTTTCTGAAAGTCTTCCAGTCATTTTTATCAAGAATTTTTTTCTCAACATTGCACAAAGGATTCATTCATTTGAACAGTTGCTTAGAGACCTCTCAAACCCAGTATTATATGTATTGCAATCTAGTTTTTAAAGGACAAGTTCACCTTCATAAACATAAGGATTGAGAAAATGCAACAATATTAGTAGAACACATCAGTGAAAGTTTGAGGAAAATTGGACAATCGATGCAAAAGTTATTAATTTTTTAAATTTTTGTGTTGGAACCGCTGGATGAGGAGACTACTACAGCTTGTGAGTCATATGCGTACAACTGTATAAAGAAAATATAAAAGAAAATTCAACATATTTTCACTTTTTTCGCATAATAAAAGAGCAATTGACGTGCCTCTTTCTAAAGGCAGGGGGAGTAATATTACCCATAACATTTATCGGTAACGAGTCAGGGGAATGTGTACTTTTTTCAAAAGATGGAATTTTGAGAAATTCTCTTTATATCTTCCTTATATTGTTGTACGCATGTGACATCTAAGTTATTCATACACTGCAGTAGTCTTCTCATCCAGCGGGTACTGCACAAAAACTTCAAAAATTCATAACTTTTGAACGGATTGTCTGATTTTCCTCAAACTTTCAATGATGTGTTCTACTAATATTGCTACATTCTCTCAATCCTTATGTTTATGAAGGTGAACTTGTCCTTTAATATAGAATCCAATTTCCCCTGTAGAATGAGAAGACACCACCACATACACTACACATTCTTATTCTAAAGGTGACTTACTTTCATTACCTATCCTTTACCCCCCCCCCCCCCCCCCCAGCTCTCCCTTTCTATTTCCATGGCCTAGTTTTCTACGAAACAGCTGTCCATCAGGCACCTCTCCATTGGAAACATCCTTATTGACAGGGCATGCACAAAGGGCGACACCGGCCAACCGGAACTCATTACCCAAGCGAGAACAATGGGGCTGGGACCGAGGGAAGGCGCTGAGGACAGGCTGGTATTGATCCGTGGACCACTCTCTCGGTATTCTTGGCATCGCAGTGGCTAGCCAACGCGACTTCTTCTTCTCTTAATGATCATTATCATAATGTCTGAATGAAGTCTTTTGAGTTGTGGGCATGGGAACAGAAACTGCAACAAAATGTAAATTTTCCCTTGTAATGTGACCTTGATATCTGTCATAAATTTTCTTTCTTGAAAAAAATAAGAGTACATACTCTTCATTGTGATGCAGCATCAGTAAGCTACAAACCCAACATCCAAAATAAACTTTTTCAACATGATCCTTTTTTTTGTACCCACTCTAATATCTGTCCTTATTCTACAATCTCTCATTTTAATCTAGTGATATGTCTACAATCACTGTTAACCCCCCTTCCCTCCCTCCCCCCCCCCCCCAAAAAAAAGGTATCATACAGATGATATCAACTTATACATGAACTAAACTAGATGCAACTACTCTATTCCGACAGACTTTGCTCCACAATAAGTGCTTGTGAAAAAAAAGTGGAAAACAAGTACAAAAAAAGGGCTTGCATAACTACACAGCTGATGACAATGTTTGGTTCATACTTTTGCAAGGTAGAAATCTTGGTATCTATTCTGATATCAACAAACAGTCTCTACAAACACACAAAACTCGTTTAACTCTGAGGTAGTCCATCCAATTGCAGACATACTTAGAAGATCTCTACACAAGGTGAGAAATTCTTTACAGAACCAAAACATGGCAGTCAATCATATGAGATTTCCAGGCGAGTCTATACTGCGCAGTGCAAATTGGTTTGCCCGATTACTCATTGTTTTCCTCTCGAGGATGCAGTTGAGTGGGCGTAAGCCGCTATTCCGCGGATTTTCTTGTCACACCTCTTCTTCAGCGGGGACGCACTTCTAACAGGCATCCCGCAGGTGTCCAACAATGGCGAGTCTCAATTACCATTCAAACACAAACGAACAAAACAAGAATGGAGATGCCCCTCCACACCACCAAGTCTGCAGAATCCTTCCCCCTTCTTGATCGCCATGCCAACGGGATGCAGAAACACCGGATCTGCAGTGGTGTCGGTCCAAAGTATCAATGCTATCATTATGAATTATTGGGTCAAAGGATGCGGTTTTAAAAACAGAACTTGACAGAATAGATATTCCACTGATTATGTTTATCCACGATATATGCTCATTTCGGCATTCACTAGCAGATGAACAACAGTGATGACAGGTGTCTTTGCAGTAAGGCACTATGAAGATGACTGTACATCACACTCAAAGACAAACACATGTTGCTAACCAGAAATTTAGCTGTTACCCTGATCACACAACATGCTGTCAACAAACAACATGGAACCAAAAAGATGAATGTGCATACGGAATGGAAGAGAGCTGAGAAGTCATCCAAATTTCATTGAAAGATGACTTTGGCAGAGACATCCTCGAACTACTCTTAATCACATAGGGCATTTAAACAATAACGAAAGAAGACATCTCTCAAACAACCACGCAGTGTGGCAAATATCAAACGTTTACATTTTTCAACTGCCCTACAAAAAAATATAATTTCCCCTTGGTATAAAGCAACCGTGCGGAATAATAGCATAGTGCCTGAAACAAATATATCTAACAGAAAATCAAACAGATGAAACAAAAAATGAACAAAAATCCCTTTAAATTGGGAACTGAAATGATGCGGGATAGCTGCCAGCTACTTGAGCTTGCGAGAAGCATTTGAAAGATAAAGGCAGACAAACAGACAAACAGACAGACAGAGAGACACAAGCAGAGAGAGAGAGAGAGAGAGAGAGATAGGGTGGAGGGGGGTGGCTGAGAGAAATAATTTCCCAGTATTCCTCAAATTGCTTTCGGAAAATCAATTATTTTCATATTCCTTTCCAGATCGTGGTATATCATATGAGAATTCAATCAATGCATGAAAGAGTGTATTCCAAAAAAAAAAAAGGATGGTACATTTCATCCGATCATTTTCACAATCATCTCAATCTGCTCTAGTTCCATACGAGAAATTGCTCCAAATTTACTCTGCACAGCATCAGGGATGCAGGAACCATCCTTTTTGCTACAAAATTCTCATAACATATGGACTATATAGAGACCAAAAGTGGCGTTGGCAAAACAGTCAAAGAATGAAGAATTCTTGCCTGTCCCATTAAATAGGGGTAAATTGCCCTTAAAGGGTTTTAGAGGAGTGTGATAAATTCACGGCCCTGTCATCAGTGTTTACTAACAAAACAAAATTAATTTCCACCAACGCAAAGCAGAACTTCAGATGTCATCACAGAATCGCACAAGTTCCAGGTCCTTTCAATGACAGTCCAAGAATGGTTAAAGTAAGCAAACTCGCAGAAAGAAAAAAAAAAAAACACAAAAAATGGCTTTGCTGATTCTGTGAATCCCGCCCTTTGAATTATTTATCTCACATCATTCAAATCACAAGTTGTGATGAAGAGATATTGATACAATATCATGTGACTGCCTAGATAAAATGTATAATACTAATGATATAATCTTGCACTCTTTTTTTTTTCTCTCTCTCAAAGCATCTTGACAGTGCAATTGCCTGCATCGTTTGTAACAATGCAAATTGTATGTCCACACATATTCTTCACAGTCATCTATTTTCCATTTCACTGTTTCTTACTCTTTTGAAGAATTCAACTGTACATCCAGACAAGTCCTTTCTAAAGAGGTAAAGTGTATAGTGCCTGAGAACAATCTGTATTAATGAGTGACCAACCCTCTAGGTAACTGACCCCAGTGACCATCAGTGACCATCAGTGACCATGTCAGACAGGTGTGGTAAACAATCACCTTATTGGGCGCAGTCTCTGTTGTGCAGTTGTGTTTATCAATACGCACCACTGGTAAACAGACTGTGAAAATAATCACATCACCGCCGCTGAAAATTTGGAAACAAAATGTCAATTACTGCTGAAAGTTGATAGCAGAAGATCAATTAAGTTGTGGTGCCTGTTTACTGACAGGCAAGTTCGAAATTGCATTGGATGACATTCCTCACTTACCAGATCAGGCATAGGTTGAGAAGAAAACAAAAATGACAGTTATATATTCACTGCAGCCAGTTCTTGCTGGAGCTTCTTGCTTGCTTGCAATTGAGCAATTTGTAGATATATGTATTGGTAACCATGCAACTCCAAGGCCAAACAAATTCATATTTCCTCCAGCATGACAAATGTATTGATACAGAAAAGCACTTTACACCAAGACACAGCAAATTGAGGCCAGGCTGAAACTTCTGACTGCTTTCACACTGCAAAATCATATCGCATTTGTAATCGTTGTCCTGCAGCAATTCAAATCATGTTTAGAGTTAAAGGTTGCTCAGGCAGCAGCATAAGTCTCCAGCTGAATGCGAGTGTATTCAGCAAATGACATTACGCAGTTCAACGGAAAAGTCCCAAAGTCCATGGCCTGTCCACAAGAATACAGCTCCCCCAGTCCGAGTGAACACGCAGCGATGTGAATATGCACTTGCACCATACACACAGTTACATCTCGAGCTTATGGTTTGTAAAGTAAAAATGAATACAGTCATGCTACTCAAAACATCTTCCAGAGTTCAAACTGTTCAGATTTGCTACAAACACAGATTCACAATTCAGCAATGAATTCAACCTGCATGCAAACATTGGCTACAAACGATTTGAGATACGTGGTAGGAAGCCCAATCTAAGTTAATTTCTAAAGAAACAGAAATAACTCATTCTGTAAGAACTTCAATTTCAAACATCAGAAACAAGCTAACTTGCAAGTCTGAAAGGGATTCTTATCATTATTAATTTTTTTTTTTTTTTTGACAACTAACTCAACCTTTTTGAGCCCCAGGAGTAGTACAAACAAAATGTGATTCCAATAGTACAGTAAATGATACATTAGCCATATTTTTCTTGTGGTCACTATGGATACATTCTTTGATCATCATCGCCCCATCCCCTTCAGCCATGCTTGATGCAAGGACCACCAACACTGTTGGGTAAACCTTCAAGTAACACTGATGACTCCCCATTCCCTGGGGCCCCTGTACGTCTCTGAAGAAAGGTTATGACAATCCATTTTTCTATTCTGAATCAAAGGTCCAACCGTGTATGAAGTTTCATCACTAGAAAAGAGTAAACTTCAAGCAAAAATGTCGGTTGGTCAGCTAAGTTCTAATACTCAGTAATTTTCATTGTAAAAGTTTTGAAATTTTGATCATGATCAGCGTCACATCTTTTTGATTGATCCTTCTCACTGTAAACGATTTCAAAACTTGGGTCACAATTATTTGCGAAGAGCTGACCTGCACACATAAATCGTGTGTTCACTGTGACACAATGCCAATGTATCGCAGTGCACCACAGCTGGTAAAAACTGCAAGGGGTCCAGTGTATTGTGAGATGAAAAATTTCATTTTTTTTTTTTTTGCAGTCACCGTTCACATTGTATAACTTTACATCTTTCTGCTAAAACCTTCAATATATCTGAGATGCTATGTAGTCCCATATTTTGAGGACTCAGCTGAGGGGGTTGAGGTGATTGAACTCTGGTTGGGATGGGAACCCCTCGGGCAAGCTACTGTCAGGGGACGGCCTGGCTTCTCCTGCAGCCCCCACTGCCCTCTTTCGGTGGCCCCTGCTAATGGGGAGAGTCAAACACATGGCGGAGACAACAGAGTGCAAATAACACGAAGGCCACTTCGGTTCAACAACATGCCTCAGTGTGCATCGTCTGCGTCTGCCCTGTCTAATTTGCTTCCATTACCGATTAAGATGCTCTTTTTCTTCTTTTGCAAGGCGAGTGAGCGTTTCTACTTGTAAAGATATGATTTGGCTGTATCTTCATAGTATGCAATATCTTTAGATAAGCTGACAATTGGAGTTTGTGCACACAAATGACAGGCTTTCATATTTGTTTTCTTTCAGAATTCATGTGATTAAACCTTTAATGACACAAGTGCTTCTATGCAATAAATTTGGCAGCGCACTGTCGTAAAGACGAAATAGAATGGTAACTGCACTCACTGATCAAATTGAAATAAAGGTAGTAACAACTTGAAAGAGACTAAGTAAGGCAGTAGGATAGGAAGCAATTCATGAATAGAGGCAGAAATGCACAAGAGTTATCGCATTTTGCATCGCAATGTGAAGATCGACATAGGCTGCCATCGTTCACACATGGCCAAAAATACTCATTCAGATGCACGCAAAGCACTCTTAAATCTCCCAGCTGAGCATGCCTAAACGATGACTGGTGTATGACCCCAGCTATGTAGTGTGCAGACCTACTTTGTAGTGTCATGGCAAGTTGTGTCATGGGATGAAATAACTTTTGGAGTCTTTTTCGAGCACCAGTCACACATTTTGACGGTCTTTTTTTTAAAAATCAAGTTTGACTGTTTTTTTGCACTGCGATGCAGATTGCAATGATTACAAATTTGTGCGTGTGCATCAACACATATTATGAAGTGACAGTTTTCATACGGCATTGCAAAATCAGTTTTTGGAAACCAGAACATTTTCAGCGTGTGTGAACAGGACCAAAATCACAAGATGAAATCTCACTCCAGGTTCAATTTGAAATTGTTGACGTCGGCTCAACTTGGGCGTGAAATGGTGGTGATGACAATCTTGGGTCAGAATTAGAAATCACTTTTAACAAAAGAATAAACCAACAGAAGGGATAAAATCTATGGGAAAATACCTCATATGTTCTCAATGTAAACTTGCTCAGTACACTGGGTAGGAATATTATGCCCACTGATCACATGTCATAACAAGAACCACATGGGTGCACTGACGACACAGAACAACTTAAAAGAGAATGGCCATCTCATCTTCACATTGATATCAATGGAGAAAAATGAAACTGAACTCAGAGTGAAAATTTCAATGACAAGCTGACAAAAAAGAGTTTATGAATAAAGATAAATTAGGAATTTTCAAGTTTTTTCCCATTGGCACACAAAAGTGATCTCATTAGTCCCAGTCCCATAATATGCAAATTACTGTAAAACTAGACATTTCTGCATGCACTATAATTTCATTAATCTTGGGACAACCAAGATTCGGGAAATTAAAAATGCAAGCAAAATTCTTGTCTACACTATATGCATTGAACACTAGTGGCAATTTGCGAAAATATACTGCCGCGAAAGAGGGCGTCAGCTCCACTTTGCAGAAATTTCTTGCTTTACAGTATAGCCTCAAAAGAGTCTCCCACTGACTTCATAGAAACTTTTCCTTTTCCTTCATGAATTCAAAACAAAAAATTATATCACACAAAGTTCTTCAGTTGTGATGGCAGTAAATGGCAATGACCTTTTCAAATGCTATTCCATTGACATCTTTTTTTTTCACCAATGTGATCAAATATGATACAGATGGATAAATACCAGACATATCGTAGAAAAAAAAAAAATGACTACATAGGAGACCAGTAGATGTCAAGTAAAGCATTATGCTGTATGACAATTTCTTTTTCTTTTGTATTCGTTCAGTTAAACACATGATTGTCAGCACGTGTACTCTTAAGGCATCAGAATTGTCAAAATACACAATGAAGAAACGCTGCACTCTGACCCATTTCAGAGAGTTCGGGCTGCACGTGATTGAATTTCATGAAGTAGTGACACTCTGCGATGTAAGAGATACAGAACAAATCAGAAGAAATTGATTTTGAGCAGCAACGTGACAGGGCAGAAAAAGATGTGACGTATTCACTGATTTTTTTTTTTCCACAACAGCAAGTGATACCATCTATGGTAAGCTTGGTTGAAATGTGTCTGCCAGTTTCAGAAGATATTTTGATGCTTTCTTTTGTATTTTTTGCTTTGACAGAAATGATGATGCATGGAGGTAAACTGGGCAATCGTGTGGGATTGGTCATCACAGTTGGCATGTAATACAAAAACTAACAACACTTTGATTAATCAACGTCATACCCCAGGCAACCATCAACTGTGTAGACCCAATCTGGTAACAGCTATTAAAGCCACAGCACAGTGTTTAAGAAATATGTTGCAACCACAGTATCAAACATAGTATTAGGCTGACCTCGGTTTTACAGAGATGTGAGGACACTGGCAGAACGTAACATGCACAAGAATCACAACAGCACTGCCGCCACTAACTTGTCTTCGAGGATGGATAACTCCGGATGAAGGTGGATCTCATCATATCCTTCCACTTCCAACAAGATAACGAAACACAATGAAGGACCAAAACAAAAGACAAGCCTCTCGTAGCATCATCCGAGAGTGCCCAATCCAAAAGAAGAGAGGCCAATTCATTTTTTAAATGCTCCCCCGAAGTTCTACATGTGCAATTTAGAGACAACGGTTTGATGCGACCATCAACTTGTTATGAGGCAGTAAGTTACAAACATGCATCACTAAACATGTGCGGAAAACAACAAAAGGACAAGAAGGACGCAAACAACTTCACCAGCTTGCTACCCCTCCACAGCTCCACCCGGCGACAGCATCACCGCCAACTGGTCTTTCCTTTTTGTCTCTTCCTGGGCGATACCCATACCACTCACAAAAATAGGGCCACACAGGAGACACAGGGAGGATGGAGGAGGCGAGCAAGGGGTGCAGAGAGAGCCCCCAATATCACATGAGGGGGGTGTTCAAGGTTCCACTAGGGATGGCCAAAAGAAAAGGGGGAAAGGGGGTGGGGGAGATGGAGTTACCATACCAGCACCATGAACTTGTCCTCGTCTGTTAATAAGTTTTGACTCTTTAGAGGTACAGCTGCATCTACTGCCACCACCACCACCACCAGCTACCTCCCTCCCTCCCTCCCCTCTCTCAGTGGGGATCCAGCTGCCTGGCTTTGACCCCAGGTGACCACTTCGAGAGGAGTCAGGAGCGAGATTCAAGTTGCAAGGTGGCTCTGCCTTTAGTCTGTCACAACAGACACTTTCTCAAGGACAACATGAAATTGTCATTAAAACATACCACTAAATATGTTTATCTGATTGATTTGAATATCATTACATCTGGTAAGTACACTTTAATATCAAATGATGAGCATAGGCAGGTACTGAATGACACATTTCAATCCCAAGAATTCCAGGGATAAAGACAAGGTTTGGTTTTAGAAATGAAAACTTATCTACAGCAGTGCTGTCAAGGTTTTCTTTCAAGTTGGGTTATTCACTTGATATATTTTCATCTACTGGTCGTAATTAATGCCCCTACAAAATTTGAAGAGTTTAAAGGCCACTTCTGGCTGAGACCCTTCTCTGGTAAAAGTAACTAGGAATATTATGAAGTTTGAAAACAAAAACATAATATTCTGTGTCTTTTTATATATCCATCTGCATAATACATTTGTCTAACTTGAAGTTTGACCTCAGTTCAGCTGTGAGATAGACCTAGCTGGCTAACTTGATAACATAGCTCCATATGATGTCAATATCAAGACAATAAATGTACAGTATCACATTCTAAAACAGTAGTTTGAACTTTTGCTGCCAGGCAAAGAAATATCAATCAAATCAATATTGCTGAAAATCAATACATTAGGGTATCTGAATAGGTGTTAATCTTGGCCTTGATGCCCCCTGGGGTTCCCAAGTTGGTAAGTTGCATCCTCTAAAAATTTGAGAGTCAAGGACAAACTGGCCATGACCCAAATCAAATAGAAATCGAGGCCTGAGACAAGAATAGGTATTCAAATAAATACTGTTCAGTCACATCAGAAACATTCGCGCCATGAAACTTCTGCTAATCAGAGCCAATTACCTTTTTTGCAGCATGACACTTTTGCGAATCGCCACTGGCATACAGCGCATTGTGTAGACAAACACTGGTCTGACAGTATTATATACTTCTGGCCACACTTGACTAGCCCCTTTAAAGATACATGTACCACTCTCGTCTCTAGATTTGAGTGACAGGGACAATTACAGGAGGCAAGACGCACACCAGGTATGACTCAATGGGGGAAAATCAAATCAAAATATCATCCAGACGCTCCCTTCCAAACCTCCACGGGGTGAATATTTGTTTTACCGGTCTTACAGGGGAGATGGAAAAACAAAAGCGACGCATTCCTATGGTGGCAAACAATATGGCTACAGCTCCGATGGACATGCATGTTTCCATGGTATCAGCCTAGACTGAATCAAACCAGTCATTATAAGGTGTAGGGTCTTCACACTTCCATATTATAAGTTACACACAGACATTGCACTGCAAACCTTAGCAAGCTTTGCAACAATAATTTATTACAGATGCCATGGAAACAAGTCCATAGCAAGGGCCCAATTCACAATTATCTCTCAAACATAAATTATGAACTAGTAGATGTATTTATATGAAAGTAGGAGATAAATTATGAGTATTTGATCCCACATCCCTCCAATCATAATTCAAACTCATGTTGAGGATAACTCCCCAAGGACAAGGGCGGACAAGACCTGGGCATGGCTTGAGGTACATCCTACACAGCTCATTTACTTGTAAGTTTTCTCGATCACTGCAACATAAATTTACGCTTCTTCGCATTAGGTCTGGATAGCTCCTGAGGTAAAATTCTTGGCAGAGTTGCCTTTCCTCAATCACATTAACTTCTCCCGCACATCATCTACATGTAAAAAGACTGTTAACATTGCATACAACAGCTCAGCAATGGTAGTGAAAGAGCTCAAATGCCCCATCCCCCCCCCAAAAAAAAGTATTTATTTTACATATGTGAATGGGGTCTTCATCATAATTTTGGCAAATACAGAGCAGTCATATTTTTCCCTTGACTTACTACATTGACGGATGGTACCTTGATAAGAGAGGTCTTTGCATATTTGAAGAGCTTGATGCATCTTTCCCCTTTCTTTTCTCTCCCCCTCTCCCTGCCTTTCACATTTCATTAATAAATTTGTAGGATACGGTGATTAATGAATGCTTCTAAGATTATGAGAAATGCTCGCCGGGCTTCCATTGCTCAGCTTCTAAGACCCCGGCGTGATGAATATTAATCGCGAAGCGCTTTCCATCACTGCCCATACATGAAAGAGAGAGATGCGACGCTCGCCGCCTATCTCCAGCATCTGATCAGCTCTGCAAATTGGCAATCACTCATGCCGGGCACACAGAAGGTAGCCTCAGATCAGACTTTAGCCTTTTGAATCTAATGCTGTATATTTTGTGAGTTGATTGATATTTACAAAAGTGAACAACTCCCGAAAATATTGCCTCCCGCGACGTAAATGCACTGTATATCTTCATGGTTTGATATCACTAATTTTTCTTCTGAAAAGGGAAAAATCTTCTTTTTAATTCTGTCACTGTGATTCTCAACTGAGAATCCAACCGCTCCTGATATGGTCTTGCACATAAACTCCAATATGCAAAGTATATGGCGGATATGGTACTGCAAGGGATAAAGGGAGTAAGTACTGAGTGAAAGCCTAAAAGGACAAACAACGAAAATTCAATGGTGTTAAATGGTCCCATGTGGCAGGCAGAGGACCCCCATAAATAGTATCAACACTCTCCCTCTCATCATATGAAAACACACCTTATAGGACAAGAAGATCAACATTGCCAGTGCGATTCAGAAAAGGCACTCACCTGAAAAGTCTGAATGTATTTATGATAAGAAAATTCATTTTAAAAGTTGCATGAGAAATGTGTATAAATTGATATTGGCCATCTTTTTTAAAGTCATTTTTTTTTGTGTGTGAGCAAAGCAAAATAGGAATTTTGATATCATGCAAAAGTATATGTTCCTATGCATATGAATATATTTTTGTGATTGAAAGTCGAATATATAAATAACAACAACAACAATAATGATAATAATAATAATAACAATAATAGTAGTAGTAATAATAATAATAATAATAACAATCCTTGTGTTCACTGGAAGTACGTATTCATATCTTTATTCATGAGAGACTGTACTTTATGCGAATAGATTAAAAACATTTGTCTTATCACTGACACAGCACTCATTCCTGTAGCATTCTTTCTAAAAGTCACACTCAGTCTTTCCTTCAATTATACATAATTTAGAATCTCTGAAGGCACAGCATGCATACAAAGCTCAGAATTCTGAATAAATGCCTGGGCCCAGAGTCTACACGATGACTCACCCTAAACATGCATATCATATCCAGCTGAGCAAATTATTTGCATAATATGCATACATTAGCTTCCCCGCTGGTTGAGTAATAGTGCAGGGCAGGGGACCTTCAGTTTGACATGACTGCTAGCCTCCCTTCAAGGCTCCCTACCTCAGAAGACAATATATACAACATGTGTGTGGTGTCTTTCATTACCTAGAGCTGAATCTTGACAATGATGACAAGGTCTGAGGCTGGATAACACAAAAGGAATTTATTTACTGAATGTTCGGTGTTTTGGGGTTTGTTTTTTCTTTTTTTTGGTATTTGAATTAACAGATACTTAAATCGAGAAATGAATAATGCAAAAGAAGGGAGAGTCCTTGTACTGTAGTTCAAAATATTCCATCATAAGCAGATTAAATTTTATCACAGATTTCATTTATCACATAGAGTAATGTCACATAAAACACATTTCATTTCAAAGATATTTGCACTTGAGCAAATATGAAATACGGAGTTGTAAAGCATTATTTTTCAAGTGTGCACAATATTGCATTATAAATCACATACTGCCGTAATGTCTTTATTGAAGGAACCGATCTTCAAGAATACCAATCCTGTCTACACAATAACATGAGCACTGTATCTAATCAATTTGAAGCACATTGGACAATGTGATGGGTAACTTTAAATTACTACCTGTCAATCAAAGCCAGCCCCATTCAGAAATTAATACCATGGGCCTGGCATCCTGGTGGATGAACGAGGTGGTAGCAGCAGGGTACTAGCCCTAGACCAGACAGTGAACGGAAGACCTGCTGTTATCCATAGGGGCTGAAATGTTTCTAGGACAAGGGCATGAATTTCCTTGAATAGATTCCTAGTTCTTCAATGTTTTCATATTACTTCCTCCTTTAAAAAATAAAACAAAACAAACAAAAACAAAAAACTAAAACTAAAACTAAAAAAGAAACTTTTCTTTTCCATGGTTTTTCATCAGCTGAGCTGACATCTTGGACGTCTTGTGTTCGTTGTTGTTTCTATCCAGAATAATCGCTGCTGTGGCTGAAATAGCCCACTGCCATCAACAGGAAATGTACCTAATAATGTATAACTTGAGAAACATCAAATTGAACTGTCTGTATATAGTCATATATCAGGAATACACTCCAGGTAAGCTTGTGTTCTAACACAGACTTAGTTCATGTCTAATATTTACAACACTAACCATACTTAGCAGCACAATCTAGTGACTCCAAAGTTCCATATCTTTCAGACATGTCTTTCTCTTTCTTCAAAAACAAAACAAAACAAAAACAAAACAAAAAAACAAATTTGCCTGCAATTCACAATCCTGATCAATCAAACATTCCAGCATACGTCAACTGTCAATCTTACACAATAGCTGAGTTACAATAAGTAATGCTCTTGTATCTAATAAATGTCATGATAAACATTCCAATGTTCTTCAGATGTCTGATCTACCAGACTAATTGTCTAGACAAAACTTGGTCTTGTTTAAAGTCTTATTAAATTGTTTTTTATCGCAACCCAAATAGCTGAAAATATCAGTTACTAGTGACATCAAGAACTATGAAATATGATTGCTTTTCATAATACCACAATTCACCGAGAGGTAATATTCAACTTTTGAAAACAGATTTAGATCTGAACTTAAAGATACTGTGTATTTGTTTGTGAACTTCTTCAAGTCTTGCTGGAAGAAATATGGCCCTGGCAGTCTGGAAACTACTCTAGCAGTAGCAAAAAGTATCAAAGTGGTGTTACAGCCAATTAAAATCTCCCGACTTCAGCTGACGAAGAAACCCATCAGTGGGCTCTGATAGCAATCTCGACAAAAACTCAAGAGAGGTAATATGGGCTGGACCACGAAGACCGGTATTCCTCACTCAGCGTCTGCGTAATCTGATTTGATAAGATTACCCAGAGGTATTCGGACCACGCCATTCTGCGCTTATCAACCGTCCCCGAGCACTATTTTCACAGCCACCAAGTCCGTCAATATGGTGGAAAGAGGAGAGAAGCCATTGTTTGCTATCAAAAGTCAGCATGATATTATGCTTTTTTTATCAAGAGACATAGAAATGTAGACATACAAACAAAGTGTGTGAGGCAACGAATAAACCAAAAACGTGTTATTATTTCATAACTACACCAAGATATGATTATACACCCTCCTATGTAACATACACTCTGTTTACTTGCAGTCAAAGACCATTGTTTTCCTGATAAATTTGTCCTCTGTCACACCAATTCACAACAGAAATATCCAGCTTCATCGGTCATTCAATCCCCTCTAATGTTATGGTAATGTAATAGAGCTTTCGGTCTCATCTTAATCATGTCTGCACAAACCTGGATTAATTTCATCATGTGAACTGTGCTAGATTTGATAATAAACTATGCTTGCATAAGACTTTGTGCTTTACGAACCATAAACGCAGATATAGGTCTGAACTTCATAATTACTGGTATGTTTGGATTACAAGATTACGAGGTGTTTTTTTTTTGAAGGACATTCATTTTTTTTTTCTCACATGGTTTCCTTGTTAAAGACCTTACGATATATTCAATGACTGCTCTCATGTGACTTTAAAAAAAAAAAAAGAGCTGAGCTTTGCAGCACCAGTACTGTGTCTACGGGTTTCCATTAAAAACTGAATACACAACATATTTCATATAGCGACTTCAATCAATCCACAGTTAGAAAAATCTTCCATTACATGAGATCTGAGATGATTCAAGGACAATCTCTTGATACAATCCCATCAAAACAGTATTTTTAGTATTTTTTTTTAAATCAATAATGCCATTATGTGTACAAGCCCCCCCCCCCTTTTTTTTTGGAGGGCATTTCAACTTTCAATGAAATTCCATTGCTGGATGACTGTTGAAATTGCGGTATGTTACATTTATGTCATATATATATCAAAATTTATTCTTTTTCTGTTAAAGATAAATCAAAAGTTGTACCTAGGATTTTCCTTGAATGTACACGCATTTTCAAAACTTTTCACTCCTCCATGGGAAGAATAGCTGAATTATTTGGTTAATTCTACAATATGAGCCTGAATTGAATCTGCATTTACACTTATAGATAGTTCCTTCTTCGTTTTGTTTCCGTGTAACCTTTACGTATTCATGTATTAATTTCTTTCATTTAATTTTTGTATCTACTTAATCTCATATCCACTCACTTATTCACTCAAGCTTATATATACCTTTATTTCTCTGTTCATTTCTTACACTAAATATTTATAATTTTAAATTTTGTTTTCAGGGACCTATGCCATTTTAAGGTCTCTGGGTTACATGCAAATGACGGCTCAACAGTACTATATCCCCTAGTGTACAAATTTTATTGAATTCCATCAAATTTGATGTGAAAATGGCATTTGGTATCAGAAAAGCATGTCAACACACAGTTGTTCAATATACTAATGGTTTGGCTGAATCCATCAAATGCTCGGAAAAGCCAAAAAGCAAAATTCCTTTACCTTCTGAAGTATTTCCCAGTAACCTTGGAACACACAGATACACACAAATATTCAAATTATAAACTTTTAAACATTATATTATGACCATGAATGGAATGTTGAGACATGGTTGCTCACAGGGTCATGAGCAACAACTTGCGAAGACTCTTTCCTTACAATTCCTTTCAAGATTCCAAAGAATATCTTGCGAAGGAGAGCTGCCACGTTATAACGCCTTCAAGAGGGTCAAAGGTACAATGTAAACAGTAAATGGGGAAAAGACACAGAAGAATGTCAGCCTTGAAGCTAGACTAGCTGATGGGGTATTGTAAAATATGTAACCTAAATATGTTGGGCTCCTTCAATCACCAATGAGTTCATTGACAGAAAAAGACAGATAAAATCTCTACTGGCAATTAGGTTTGTAGTGATTCCCAAGGGGTGTAGGAGGGGGTGGAAATTAACAGTTTTCCGGCAAGGGTTCAAGCCCTCAGTCTGCAAGTGTTGATCAATTTGTGACTTTTGCCCCAACACAAACAAAAACTGCCAGGCATATTTGCCACATATTTGGAATAGCACGGAAATTGTTAGATGTAATCAAGCAGGAACTGAGTAACTGACAACTACAATTCAATAATAAAAAATATTACTTTCGGCATAGAGGAATTCAAAAAACAAAGGAGGCATCACAAGGATGGTAGCAAATAAGTTGAAACTGAATGATTCGAAGACTGAGTTTTTTGTAGCAGCTTCAGCCCACAATCTGCGCGGTCTTTCAAACATTCAGCTCAATGTTGGTTGCACACTAATTAGCCCCTCAGAAATAATAAGAAATCTTGGTGTTATTTTTGATTGTCGAATGTCAATGTCTCAACATATTTCTCAAATTTGTAGTACTGTTACGTTTTATTTAAGAAATATTGCTAGGATTAGGAGATTTATTGATCAATCTGCATGTCATAACGCAGTGCGTTCTTTAGTTCTATCCCGTATAGATTATTGTAACGGGCTTCTCTCTTCCATTCCTTCAACTCAACTGGATCGTGTGCAGCGACTTCAAAATTGGGCAGCCCGATTAGTGTTTCAGGTTTCTAGGGACTACCCATCTCAGCCACTTCTGAAGTCGTTGCACTGGCTTCCTTTGAAGCAACGGATAATTTTCAAATTAGTTTTGTTTGTTTATAAAATCCTTAACGATCAAGCTCCGAAATATTTAGACGCCTGTTTGACTTTATATACACCTACTAGAAATTTGAGGTCATCTAGTGATCCGCTTCGTCTCACATACTCTGTTACTCGCACCTTAGCCGGTGATAGGACATTTACTGTGTCTGCTTCAAAGCACTGGAACAATTTACCACTTACCGTTAGACAGTCTCCATCAGTCAGTGTGTTCAAAAAAGCCTTGAAAACACATCTTTTCAGTAGCAACTAGTTCGTAGCTGTATATATAACATTTATCCAATTATACATACTGTCGTACATGTTTTGAATTGATTGTAAGCGCTTTGGGCCTTGTGGGAAAAGCGCACTATAAATAATAGTAATAATAATAATAAAATATTACAACTAAGATGTTGACTACATTATACTATAGTCACGTTCCATCCTGTACGGTATACACCAGGTATTTTGTGGTTGGTTTATTGTGAATAATAATAATAAAATATTACAACTAAGATGTTGACTACATTATACTATAGTCACGTTCCATCCTGTACGGTATACACCAGGTATTTTGTGGTTGGTTTATTTTGCAAAGTTTGCGAGCAGACCTATATTCCCGATATTAAAAATACTGCAAAATGTTGACCCCTGTAGCACAAATGCAATGTAAACCCCCTTCAAAGTAGGAGTAAGTAATCCCTACCTTTGTTTCTTGATGAAAGGTTAGTGCTGATTTGTTATTCTGTGGCTCTAGTTCTCAATTGCAAAATGTCTTAAAGGTCTTGATTTGAAAAAAAAAATATAAGGTTCACAAGATATACGGCATATACTGCATTTGAACCTGACATCGAACATAATCATTATAGAGTGACCACTGTCTTCTAGTTTACTCACAATATGATTAGCGTAGAACAGCACCAATACAACATATTTGTGAAAACAATGTGTAATAAACTTGTATACTACATGAGGAAAATATATAGATAAGTCATGTTAACTCAAATCCATTTACAAGGAAAACTTATATCAAAAAATTCATAATTTTTTACTTGGACCATCATGGCATTTAGTTTTCCATCCATTTGCTTGCTTTTTTGTTTGTTTGTTTGTTTGTATTTTTGGAGGGGGAGGACATTATTACAATTAATGTTTTAATCATTTAACCACCTTATTGGGCACTAATGCTGTTGTAAAAAGGGTCCAAAAGTAGGGAAAGTTTCCGAGGAACTGAGGTACTGCTGGAAGAAATATCTATTGAAAGGGAAAGAGAGGGAGAGAGGCGAGATGGCGACAGAAGGAGTAATGTTTATTTATTGCTGTCCAGGTAATCACCGGAAACAACTTGGGACTAGCCAAGTTTGGCTTTCTGGCATCACAGGGATTTACACAGATGGGGCTGGGCCACTGGCGATGGCGGCAGATTGATTTACACAACTGCTGGTGCACTGACAGGGGTCTGGGGACACAAATGGGGAGGGGGGATGTATTTGGTTCCCCCCCCCCCCTCAGGGGATGCATAGCTAAGCAGTCATACCTGCATCCACGTGTAGTTCAAGTTGGAGTCTGATATCTTCTAACTGGCATACTGTAAAAGTGGATATTTTCGCGCGACTAATTTTTCGCACTCAGCGGGGTAAGAAGAGTTTCGTGTGTTTTTAATTCCGCTGAATCAAGACCTCAACTACTGGAACATATGGCACACAAAAATATTTGCGTGCTTTTATTTTCGCGCTAGTTTCTGGTTGCGCGAAATGCGCGAAAATTTCAACACCGCGAAAATTTCCACTTTTACAGTAGTGAAGGGGGGGGGGGGGTGGTGGATTGCAGGGGATGGAGGGGCTGGGGTTGGTGAGATGTCACATGAATGTTAAGGGCAAAAGCTCTGAGCCGAGCCGGGCGTGTCAAACCCTGGTGGGAGGGGAATGCAGCCTGGGGTAACAGGGAGGATGTCAGACCTGGCGGGAGGTCTAGGAACAATCTCCTTCGACACTAAAGGTATCAGATGAGGGATGTTTTCGTGGTTCGTCGGGACCAATGAACCAATTTCTATCCATCCAATCACTTCTTGACTGTCTTTATCTTACTCCATCATGCAAGACAATCCCTCAACCATGAATGTGTTTCAATATTCTCCACTGCCTGAGAACTTCCTAGGATTTTATTTGTTTTTAAATTAGACAATACTTACACATAATCTGTCCAACCACAGTCCCACCACTGGAGAATTTCATTTCGACAGAACATCTCACAAGTAATGCTATTCTGTTGATTCGACCTGATTAGTCACAGGCTTGTGAAATTGTATTTTGATACACAATCAGTTCTGTTTGCACACAGATCCTGACTGCCTATAGGTACAATGGGATCGTAATCATAGAATATACTATGATTTTACGAATAGCAACAAAACTTCATGATGCTTTCAGAGCTAAGAGACATTATTGATGCAAATATCACTACTTTTGTGTGTATGTGTTTGTGTGTATATGCCTGTCTGTCTGTCTGTATTTTTCCATTAGGGCTAAGGTGTCAAAGAGAAGAGATGAAACTGCCAACAACAAATACCTTGCCACTCAGCTAAAAATTATGCACTACAATTTTCACATGGATCTTGATTGTATTTCCAATCTCTCATTTCTTCTCTACTTCATGTATTTAACTCTTGCTGAGAGCTAAAGAGGTACAGTGTATCTCCATATACAAGGTATGAGACTACACTTGTACATGAAAACAAAGCAAAAAGGTAATCTAAAATCAGACCAAACCTTTAAATTTCATTCTCTTCCCCCCTCCACCATCCCAAAAGCTTGCCATTTGCCCAACCACTGACAGAAATCTCATCGGGAGGGGTCATGTACTCTCCGTGACCCGTTTACATTGGCATTAGGCTTTCAAAACATGGCGGCCCCATTTGCTGCAGCGCTGTTTTGTATTTGTTGTCTTACGGGGGATATACCCTAAATAACCGGAAGTAGCTGATATGATTTTGGGTTAATTCTTCTGCTCGACCCAACCCCCTCCCCCCCCCTTTCCTTTTCCCCTGGGGTGGGATGGTATGGTCTGTTTGTCATTCTTACATGCCCTCAAGATATAGAGAAGGACCTTTGATGTATGGAGATTGTCATATGTTGTCTCTTACATCCACATCTGTTTACCTGGTTTGAACTCTAGAACCATCACACAATGGCTCATTCTATATTATTATTCCACAACACATCAATTTGATGACATTGACTTAGCTTTCATCATTATCAAATTGAATCATCATCAAGATTTTCAATCAAAACAATGCAACAATGACTAAATAGAAATCAGATTACCTTTTTCTTTATAGAAATAAGTAATTATTTCACTCAAGCACTTCCAAATTTCTGAGCATTGCAACATAAAAACAGATGTAAAAAGTATTGATCTCCAGACAAATCAAATAAAAGCAAATTTACTAATACTCGTGTATCAAAAAATAATAAACAAAGATTATTTGCAATAAAAAACACCAAAAAATATCAGTAAATCAGTAGATAATGCCATGCAAAGATTCCATTTAAAAACCAGAAGCAAGAATAAGTGATGTGTAACTAAAATTCAAAAACTTAAGCAGCAAAAACACATGAAAAACTTAAAAAATGCAAACATGATTTCTCAGTAGACCCACTGTATATTACACTTGCCTCGAGTAGCTACGGTTTCTCAAGTCAACAGCTCCCTCTACTGATAAAGCCTGTACAGGCATGCCAGAGCACACAAGGTCACAGTGGACACTCGGGGTGAATGAATGAATAACTGCGTATGCACTGTTATGTGTCTGCCACCTATGTCTACTACGATGGCCATAATTTAAGTGCACATCTTTATCTCATTCTACAAATTCAGTTATGAAATAATGAAAACTGGAGGGGGGGGGGGATAGAGATAACTAGACAATATCAGGAATGGCATTAACAACTTTTTTTTTTTTTTCAATAATTGCCTACAGGCCTCTATATGGAAGGGTTGAGGGTGATATTTCACAATACATTTTTAAATGTGCAAAAGCAATGTAAACTCTAGGATTACACACTGCTGAAGACAGGGAGGGTGGGGCGAGGAGTTCCTCCACACTTGTCTATATTAATTTGGGGGAGGGGGTTGTGGGATTCAGACTGAACAGTAACTTGGACATTATGGACGACAAATAAACATCCAAATACATCACTGCCAGTAAGAGGGCTCATTATGTGCTATCTGTTGTATAATAACTTAGATGCGGACACACCGAGGGGGGAAAATAACAAGATGGATGGTGAAATGGGATAATCTTCAACCCGACACTGACAATGAACTCTACAAAAACAGCAGAGTGGTGAAGGGAATACTGCCATTATTACTCTGCACATGAACTCTGAACTCTAAAATCCATTTTGTCGGGGCAAAATAAATATACAGAGATACCTCACAATTTCTAACAGTTGGTTGGTTAACTTTCTATCCCATCTAGTCATTATCTTTGTACCCATTCCATCTCAAATGCTTGAAATGAACCATCTGATGGAGAATGCACCAAACAACTTCAATTTTCAGAATACAACAATCATTTCAAATTTTCTGTTGCTAATTTGCTTAAACTCTCATTTTCTTAACACACACAAAGATGCAGATATCAAAAAAGTATTAATGCCTTTTTCAGAAGAATCTGCTTTTCTCATCTACATATGTCATAAAACGCAAAGCTTCTAGTAATCTTGCTACGACAACGTGAACAAGAAGGATAAAAAGAAAGGAAAAAAAATGAACCGGTGAATAAATAGTGTGAACACAACCGCAAACTGTGAAAACAAAGTGGGGTGCAGCTAAAATGAATGAGAAGGATAAACAAGCTTATGTACAGGGACGATGGTACTTACATATACTGTGCACATTTCGGACAACTTTTGTTAGGTGACCGACCAACAAAATGAAAGTAAAAAAAAAAAAAAAATCAAAGATGAGTTACATTTTCACATGACACGGAACATATCACATCAGAACAACCAAATTTACAGATCTTCCACATGTTTCTTTTCTGAACAGAAGGATACCAAGTGCAAATGAAATGACAATATCTAAAAAATTCCATTAACAAGACAGCTTTTGTCATGATTTGAGAGTTCATCAAACAGAATTACGTGACTTTTTCATTTTTAAAATGCTAAGACTGCGATGATACTTCTCAACATCACTGTAAACATATTACCTCATGAATAACAGAAGGGTATAACCCCTCAGGCTTCGGTTTGGCTCATACGCCCTTATGGTTTTCAACAGAACATACAATCCAGCAGCACAAATATTTATACAACATATGGACCATGAAAGCCTCCCCCCCCAAAAAAAAAAAAAAAAAAATCCATGGAAGATGCTAATGTTCACAACTTGTCACAAATATATTGTCTTCCAGCTTCAAGTACCAGTAGTTCTCTAAAAAAAGAAAAGGTCTTGCAATTCTATCAACATCTCGTCTGCATACTCCCAATTTGCATCACATTTTCACCAACACTCAGTGCAAATGATTTACACATACATACACCCACATACAGCGTATACGCACACAAACACATGGGCCACGCATTAGAGTTCGCAAACATTGAAGGCACACACTCAAAACCATAAATACACACAATCTGTGCTATTTTTAATTACTGATGTTAGGTATGTGATGAAGTGGATGAGTTTTTATGTCAAAAAAAAAAAAAAAATTCATGAAAGATGATGAAAGCCCATGGACCCTAAACTTTGAGGATTATTCAATGTAAGAAAATGTTTCTGACTTCAGCTAAAGCTAGTCTCACTCCAAAACACTGTATTCATGTACCTCTTATGTAATGGTGTCTTGATCGATGTGGACAATGTACTATGCACAATTGACGAGGACTTTAATAGTAAAGATTCCATATCTGCATAAGACAGGTTCCTCAGTCTTCTCATGAAACTAGGACCCCGTTTACAGTGCGAGGCTCGGGCGCGGCTCGGCCGCGGCCGTGCCCAGCCTCGCTTCAGTGTAAATGCGCAAAAGGCCAAATGCGAGGCCAAAATTGGCCTCGCATTTGGCCTCGCTCTGGAGGTGGTCTCGGCCGCCGCCGAGCCCGGCCTTTTCTTGGTGTAAACGCAAACTGGGCCAAATGCGCGGCCAATTGCGCGGCCAATTTTAGTCTGGTTTCCAAACCCTCTGCCTCTATCTTTCGCTATTCAGGATATTAACCCCTCAACGTCAAAAACTAGTATAGTTTAAGGTCGTTTTGTCCTGCAAAGGATTCTTTCCTTCGGCAAAGGCCTTTGCCCGAACGGCGACTTCATCGCCACGGAATTCATTCGGCAAAGGGTCTGAAAACCAGACAATACCAAATTGCATTTGTTTACAAGCAGAGCGCCACTACGACAAAATATTGAAAGGTTTGAATCAAAAGCGCGGCCGAGCCCGGCAGTGTAAACGGACAAAATTGCGGGGCCCGGCCTCGCAATTGAGGCTGGGCTCGGCCGCGGCTCGGCCGCGGCTCGGCCCAGCCCCGCACTGTAAACGGGGTCTAATATCTGCATGTAACCCCATCTCTTTGTAGAGTTCTCCAACATGTTCTATTCATCACATATGAAAGCCTGTATTTGTCCATGGCCTTTTGCTTTACAGTCATCCATACTAATACGGTAATAAGCATAATATCAAACTCATTTCAGAGATGGATGGCTACAAATCATGATATGAACATACATTTTGTACAGTCGCTTTATCCTTGGTAAACCCATTCCATCACACAAATATCATTGCATGCAGAGGGTGTTATTCACACTGCATCCGTGTGGACATTTCTGGCCATCTGGTGTATCAAATTTACTTCACTCAATATTTTGGCATGAATCTGCTTCCAAAGGTATTGGGAATTTATGATAGCAATATCTGATTCTTGAAGGCTCATCGTATCTGTTTTACTTTTTCTTTTTCTTTTTCTTTTTTTTGCAGGAGAGCGCACCATTAAGGATTATGGTTGTTGAAGCACATACAAAGACAAAAGCAAAATGTTAAAAAAAGAAAAGAAAAAGAAAATATGCTTGGATGTTTGATGAAAGCTAATGCATATCATGCACCGTGTCTGCATCATCATGCACGTAAAATTATTGCAGGTGTACTGATCTATGATTCAAAATGACACTGAAGCTACAAGTTTGCATACTTGTTTGTTGGTCATTTATCAGTTTTACTTCTTTGACAAAGTTTAAACTTGCCTTCCCCTCCCCCCCCCCAAAAAAAAAAAAAAATGAATAGATAAAGAAGAATAACTCCAGCTCAAAAAAGAAAAAAAAAGTGACAACAAAAGGTCAATCAGACAAGTTGAATATGCTTCAGAGTAACTCTTTGAGCTTCAGAGTTCTTATTTTAATTTGGTAATAGCAGAGAGGTCTATGAAGGTGCCATCTTGTAACTCAATCAATACAATATTCCATGTGGTTTAACAAAACATAACATATCTTACTGGGTTTTAAATGCCATTTCATAAATAACAAAAAAAAAATACTGTGAGTTCAAGCCTACTTAATAACTCCTTTCAACAAAAGCATTGTATCAATTTATGATGTTAATGGACACTGCATACAAAACCCCAAATTTGAAAAATATGGTGAAAGAGTGCTTTTAGACTTATACAAAAACTTGCTTGTAAATGTGTTATGAGATAATCAATGTTCAGCTGAAATCAAACTTGAATCACATATTTTCTTCCAACACATTTCTCAAATCACGTTTGCCCGTTGTAGTTCAACATAGGTCAGCAAGTAGACTCCTTTTGGTGTATGAACACGCTACCACTCAAAATGTGTTGGTTTCAGGAAAATTGGATTACAGCAAGTTCTTGTATAAGTCTGAAAGTCCTCTAAGCCTATGACATGGCGGATGATGAAACACAAAATGGGATAAATGGGACATCTGAAGGGACCCACAGATACTGACAGTGCATTAATACGGAGGATGGTGATGACGGTGATGGATGAAAGATGGAGGGATGGAAGACACAGAGGAAGAGGAAGAGGTGGAGGAGGTGAGAGGTCAGGGGTCATGATGGGTGGTGCAACACACATGAGAAAAAATAAATCCAAGCGTCAACTCACAGTTATTGTACTTGTCTCTCCTCATGCGATGACGATCTATGGGAGGGAGGATGGTAGGACACACGGATTAATACGAGGGCTTTTTGGAGAGATTAATGAGAGGATTAAAATATGATGGGTACTGACTGGGGGGAAGAGGGATAAACACAGATAACATTTCTAAAGAAACTGGCACTGAATTCATTCATATCATCGGTTGATGCATATTGCCCACAGCATCGTCTTCCGTCTGTTTTGTCCATTGTGTAATCATCATAACTGAAGTCGTACAACAGGTTGGCAAGGATTCATCATGGAGCAAAGAGTTGCTTTCAAACAAGAAATCCATAACACATAAGTAGCCAACAGGTGTGAACAACTGAGTACGATCAGACATATGACACAAGTTTTCTTTTATTTTTGTTTTTTAAATCTAATGTCATCAAATTATCTATAAATCATGCCTTCTCAGTTGTGGTTGAATGCACCTGCAGAATGTCTTCATATTATGCAGATGTCTCTTATAAATACTAAATAATCCTGTTGTGTTTTCAAAAACAAATAAGACTAAGTTTACCTGAATTGGTATGACTGTCCCAACTACCTCTGTTTAAGAAAATGTCTACAAATAAAACTTATGTTCAGACGGTGATCCTTAACTCTGAGGACAAGCTAACTTTGAGGATAAGTTCTATGGGGCGCCAAGTGTCGCACAGTTGATTTCGTCAAGAAATCAGTCATTTCGTTGATGAAATGGCTGATGCAACGCTTGGCGCCTAATAGAGCTTATCCTTGAAGTTAGCTTATCCTCGAGGTTAAGGATCACCATTTGAACGTAACTTAAGTGTCATTGAAAGAAAGTATCATTTGGCGTGCGCTTTTGGCCTGAGCGCACATGAAATTAGTGACATTTCATGCACAAAACAAAAGAGTACTGCATGAGGGACATAAAACACAACAAAGAGCTCACAACCAGCTGCCCTCAAGACCCCGTATTACTGGTACTTACGTTGTACTGACAACCAACCAGTAGATACTATTTTGGGTGAAACTGGTCTGACTTTGCACAAGTTTTTACTCTTTGTATGTTGATTTTGTTTCTCCTTTTGCATCTTCCTTTTCTATATTGAGCTATGTTTTGTATGGTCTCACTTCCTAATACACATCTCACAACTCACAATGACTCTTTTGCTGAGGTAAATTTCCAAGTTTTAGATTGATGAGCAGACAGATCATAAAGGAGACTACCCACACTGGACACACGATTGCACCATGCAGGCCTCAGCACCAATATAAGATTCCCCCCGCTAAAGTGAAAATGTTACTATCCAGCTAGCATGAGAAACATAGACAGGGATGCACCACTCTCACTGATCACACTTCATTTCACTGATTTGAAATGGTGGACTTTCAAATAAAAGCAAGTGGTACAGTAATAGGTTCCCTCGACACCAAATTGGTACCGCTTCCCTTTGTCTTGAGAGGTCCGACACACTTTATGTGAGAGTTACAAAACTCATACTTTTGATTTTTCTGCAATCAGGCACAAGGTTTCACACAAACTGAGTATCTTCATCTCCACACTGATTGGGACGGCAAACAAGTCAAGAGGAAAGTGTCTGGAGCTTCTGATGAGTTGGGAACAATTCAATCCTTGGAAGTATCCATCGGTCGGTTTATTTGAGTCCATACACCGTATACACACACCACCACCACCACCACCACCACCAAACAGATTTCTGTATTTCTACTGTGGCAAAATTTATTTCTTAAAAGGAAGGAATGAGAATTTCTTTCAATCAACTGGGCAAGGAAAAGAAGTAACTAAAACAAACAAAAACAATCAACACTACAGGATAAACGATCACAAACTACGGTACATACACACTCAAGACACCCAAAGCACACATACTATTTGGGCAACCTGACAATCCCCTGAAAATATGCCATTCTGCTGATGGACCATCATGATATGTCTTAGAATTATACTTGATCTGTGTGAGTTGGGAGGGGGGGTGGAAGAATCATTCCAACAAACTTCTTCATTACAAATGACATTGAAAACACAAAAGATATGCTAGTAGTACAGTTCAGATGCTGCGACAAGTGTATTCTTAGGATTCCTATAAAGGATACAAGCAGATATGACAATGATGAAGATGATAATAACCATAGCATTTGATTTGAATAATAACAATAATATTGATAGATTGTATAACTAGTTATTTGTGTTTGTATCATTATCCTTATCATTATCATCATAAATATTGCCATTACCAACATTGCCATCATAATCACAAAGAAAAATAAAGAGCCATTCCCAAGGAAGATGTACATAAAGAAATAACAATGAAACGCATGAGAAGAAATTTGCCTACGACCACGTCTCACTGAAACTTCTCTGGACCCAGCTGGCGAGCATATGGGGTTCATGTTTGGATTTCAGAGCTTTGCGGGATTATCATGTATTTTAGGGGCTGGATCAAGGTCTGTATTGTATATGTGGCTAGGAGATGGAAAGTGGGACAGCATGTTCAACCAGGGGGCAAAGGGGTAGCGGGAATCTGTTTACACCTTCTCTGTACCTTTTAAGAAACATCATGCAATATGTGTATATGTACGACTGCACTCAAGAGAATGGCTTTTTGGAGAGGGAGGCATGCAATGCAGACAAGGGCACTGAAAAGATGTTGAAAAAGACTCAACAGAAAGACCCAAGTGGTATTGACAGAAGGAACATGAGTGTGTGCTTTATTTGCCTGGGTGTCTAGCGTGCCTATGGGCACAAATGAAGTGGATTTTTCAAAAGGCACAATTTGCATTTTAAACATACTGCCCTGCAAACTACACAAAGGGAGGATGGGCTGTAAGTGGAACAGCTGTGCTCTGACTGGCAGACACTTCAAAAAGGTAGTAATTGAAATCTTCCAAACTTCTTATAATGACAAAAGCAAAAAACAAAAACAAAAATAAAAACAAACACAGGAATTTAATGTACGAGGCAATAATCCCTTTAAAGAGGTGTCCAATGTTCTGAGCCATTCAACATAAATATGTAACCCTAATTTTCTTCATGATGATATCACAGGCGGTAAACAAAGAAAAATTGGGACTTCAAAAATTCTTACATTGTGAAGTTCAGTGATATAGCTAACATGACTCTTGTGCTGAATACAATCAGTCATTTGATATTTATTTTGGATTTGACTGTAACGATCTATCATTAAACTATCCCATGCACAAGCTACACAATATTTTCTCTCAAATGACTGCAAAATGACAATTGAGGCCGATCAATAATTCTCTTATCAACATCATACATTCTCCGGACTAATGTCAAAATGTATTGAATTATAAAATCATTATTATCAGCAAAATCCTCATCATCACTGTCTTCTGGACAATTTATGGACGGGTCTCAAAGAGAATATATACATTTTGTACTATTAAGATAGGAAATATATATTTTTTCTAAGTTATAGACAGCACCAATACTTTCAGTAAAAAATAATTGAAATATCATTAAACATAACAAAGAATAATGATTTAGGCATACAGTGTACTACTAAAATTGCAGCAGAATTGACATTGTATCCATTGCAGGATGTTGCATAATTTCTCTTTAAATATTGGTCTGTAATGAAGAAAATATCAGTATTCATTAGACAACATTATCTATAATCACCAGAATCCCCACATATTCAGATTCAAAGTAATGGCAAACATTTATTCCCTTTTGGGATTTTGTCGTTTTTGTTTCGCGCTTTGTTTTCTCAGATCCACGACTAGAGATTCGCCTTTAGGCTGGAAGGACATATTCACGGTAGACAGGTTCAGAGCGAGGTCACAATGGGCGCATAAAAATGACAGCTATGACAAACTGGCTCCGCTCGGAATGAAATCCACCAGATGGGTGCTTGTTTTTCTGATATACATATTTTTCTCCATTTTCTTTATTGTTTAGATATTATCCCGCTCTGTTTCTCGAGGGGGTGTCTCGCTCTCCTAAGCTCCCCCTCAAATAAATCTACCAGCCAACATGTCATGACAGTCTGCCTGAATAATAATCATTGCATAATTAGAGGATCATCATGCGTGTCCTTCCTCTGAGTTCTTCCAACCCAGGCTTATTAAATATGCACCTAATTGCTCCCTAAGGAGTGTTGGCTTTGAAAGCACCTAGTCTATCCTCGCCAGTCCCTCTCCTCCAACATCTCATCTCTATGCTCAAGTTGAAGACGGGACAAATTCTACATGGGGGGCTGCATCACCCGAGACTACCTGCTCAGATTATTGATGAGGCTGAGTGCAGAAATAGCTGCTCAATGGCTCCAAACTGAGGCAAGCACTGGTTATATTTTGACATGCACCTGCCCCCTATTCAAGTATTTGGAGGCGTATTGAATAAATTGTCAGGTGGTTAACGATCAAAGCTCCAAGTTTGTGCTCATCCCCCCACGCTAACAGGCATATGAGGAGAGCCTTCAGAATGTGATTTTGTCTCGTAAATGTAATCACTGTTGATGGCACAGAATTCTCTGACAGGCCAAGTTCAGCCTCTCTGGGCTCCACGTCAACAGTTTCAGGCTACCATAATTATATTCCTTCGTTTCATCAACTACCAGTAGGCCTACAGTCCGTAAGTACAGCGGCCCCCACTTCGTTGGGAGGGGCCAGCACACAAACTTTCCTCCCATTCAAGTGGGGTTCCTGCCCTAGAGGTGTCCCATATTGACCCGTGTAAATCATCTCTCAGTCACGTACACTATACAAGACAGTCGCCTTCATCAGGGAGAGTGAGAAGGACATGAAAACTGCAGCCGTGCACGTTGAACATTCATGCATGGAGAAGCCAGGGTGACTGTCCGTGCTTGCACTGAAATGCACTAATGTTTTGAATCTGAAGCAGGATTATATGACTGCCCCTATGATGCTGCTCCAATATGTAGTCCCACTGACTGCATCCCACTGACAAAACCTAAAAAACAAGGCAGTGTAATCAGCATTCTTTATCTATAGTGAGAAAGAGCTGTTTACAGTCATGAAAATTACCGTGGTAAACGTCATTGATTATTACTGTCTGACATATTCATTGAGTCAGTGATAAGTAGTTTATCATTCAACACAGGGCTAGAAAAGCAAAGAAAGGTGGAAGCCACAGCTTTACAGTGGAAATCATATGATATCAACATGAACAAGATTTCTGCAGGGTTCTCTGCCATAGTACAGAATTCCAGCATTGAGCACGTAGCCATCAAGTTCCAAGTCTAGAAGAGTAGCCATAGTTCATTGTTATATTCCAAGCCTTCCATATAGCATGCAAATAATCAAGCAATTTTAAGTCTCCAAGATGGCAGAATATCATTCCAGAACCCTTCCAGATATCTGTAGGGGAGGGGGTTAGCTTCTACAGGTGGAACATCCAAGAGGGTAAAGGACCAGATGCATGTAGAAGGGTGGAATGGGGTCTGACCTGGGAGGTGGCACCTCCTTGGTCTGACATCAAGCAAGTACCCTGGATACCACTCTCCCACTTTTAAAGTACTGTTTACCAGTGGGAGAAGTGATTTTAAAAAACTGTTATCACTTTTGATGCATATATGTAGATCAGTTGTATCATAAAACATCCTACAATATAAACATTTTGCAATAAAGCCTTTAAGGTTGGTCCCACCTTTTATTAGGATAAATTTGTTCTACTCTTCTTTTTTTTTTCGATATCTCAGCCATTTCAAAACAAACATCAAATAAACTTTTAACTCCTTTAGAATTGATGCTCTTTGATATTTTGTAGAAGGGATTTCTAATTATCACATAAAGTTAAATCCTGAATCCCCCTCTCAACAAAAAACTATACAATCAAAGACCTGGTAACACGAGGAAACCACATGGGTGGCCTCATGGCATTGACCTTCAGTCAGTGCTCACCAGAGCACATTCGAAAACCATGCACAGCGCCCGTCCACGAATGTGCATCCGAAGTGTACACTCAATCTGTAACGGCCGAGTCCAGTCGAGATTCTTCGGCTGTGTGTGTACTTACACAGAGATCAGTGATAAAGTTGTCCACAATTTGTTACAGGAATTTTTGAATGTATACAAGATGGATCAGCCTTGCCACTCCATGGCATTCTAATGCTACCTGGTCTTTAAAAGGCATTGCAGATAAAGGACATTGGCAGCATCGATTCAGACAAGTGAACAAAAAGAATGTCTGGAAGCAAGACTACCCATCTACCACTGAGTGATGTCACTATTGATGACTAATGTATGTGGAGTTAAATGTTTGATTTACCCTAGAGGATGCAGAAAACTGACCATCTCTATGTAGGGATTAGAATGAATGTCTGAGAGAAAGGGAGAGATTTAAGAGACTCAAGATATTAGTAGAGGGGATTGATACCTGTGGTTTTTTTCTTTTCTTTGCTGTGTAGACTTATGATTCTTTCATTCCACGAAAAAAAGCTCCCCCAGTCTCTAACAATCTACTATCCCCACATTTCAATGTGTCTATTGTGCCCTATCACTGATCACAACTCTTCCAACAACTTTACTTTTACTTAAAAAAAACTGTACTCAAGACTAACGATGTGGTTTTTATGCTTGCGCCTAAACAGTGGCTTAAAAGAACCACTAGAAAGAAAAAAAAATCTTTTGATCATGATCACAAAAACTACATCAAATCACTTGTGTATGAAAAATCAAAGCTAACATAATATGGACTTTTGAGTCTTACTGAGATATAAATACTTTTATTAAGAGGAGAAGTAATAAATACTTCAACAAGTACCTATTAACCTATTCATTGCTGGTAGCTCTTAGTAGCTACATATTTGATATCAATCAAAAACAAAAATGGGTTTGACATTTGCTGGTCCTATGCATATTTAACCCATCCACGTACGGGCCTCTGTGTAATCTGTAATATCGTGCCTGCCTAGTAAGTTGGCCATGAACTTGGGCGCGATCTTCCCTACGGCGCGATCTACACGCGAAGAGCATTCATACGTCATCGAAAAAACTGCCTGTGTCATTCCCACTAGGCAGGAGGGATGATGCGTGTACACTCGTGCTAATATGCACTTAGTTGACTCAATACAGCACTAGTTTATGTGAATTTTATGAAAAGAAATAATAAATTGTGCAGGAATTATGAAAAAATATTGTTTCTGTGTATTTCATCGATAAATCCTCTTCATTTCAAGCCATCTGTAATCACATCTTACCCACTTGCGAATCGACGTGTCCATAATGTCCTCGAGCCCCCCCCCCCCCCCCCCCCCCCCGAGATAGCTCTGGAACATTCCATTCAATGACGGGGTTTTTATTTTGCAACGTTATCTAATAACTCTCATGTAAGCAAGTTCTTGCTATGGCTAATCTATTTTGTAATGTATCATAATCTATCTATGCTGAGATAGCCTAATTCAAATTTGCAGAGACATAGAAAAAGATTTGTTTTACAATCGTGATACGTTCAACTACTCATTTACCCTGTGCTGAAATCCGCATGTCTGCTCCGCACATGTTATCGCTATCGCTCAAACTTCGATCGCGATGGCTTGTGTGTGTACAGGTACACAGTGCTAGTGTGACGTGTGTGGAGAAGCATGGGGCTGAAAAAATACGAACTCCACGTGGTGTAGTAGAAAACAAATCGGACGTTCGAAGTCGTACATTCAAGAGCTAAAACAGACAAATAGCGAATTCAAAGTCCACTGAAAAGGTCTTGACATTGTAATGTATGTTCCAAAATCATGTCTGGCTTAGTTTTGAGAGAATTTTCTACACGCACGAGATCAGGAATGAGATCGGTGAACTGGCTAACAACGTGTGTACTGTGAACATGTGACTGGCTTGTGCACATGGCCTAGCTAGGTGATCGTGAGAGTGCGGCAAGAACGCTAGGAATGCACCCGAGATGCGGTGTGTTGCAAATTCTTGGGGTGAAATTAGACTTCCTTCTTCAGCCCGTCTAGTATCTATATTTTTTTCAATAATTCTAATTCTTCATAAAATCACGATAAAAAGACTTCATATATTCATTTTATATTTTAGAAGCGTAATATGAAATATTTTGGGGTTTTTTTCCAGTCCAAGAAAAAAAATAGTTTGAATAAAAAAATAATAATAAATAGTCGTTCTTGACTCAAGTCTAATTTCCTGCGCCTTCTTGCAGTTACCCCGCAGTTGCCCATGGATACGATGCATAAATAATCAGCTGTTTACTGAGTCGTACTAGTGTACTCTTGTTCAAATTGAGAGGATTGTTATTTTATCGGCGGCACTTAGTTGTATAACCTCATCCAATAAAAAGACAAATTCAAACATCAAATGGTGTGACAGTTTTTGTCAGAATTCCCTATCAATTTCAACTTGTTGCCAGGATAGTTTTCAGATTTCACTTGCTTCATTATCGAAGCTGTTTGACATTTGAAAGAACTGCTCCATAAAGAAATCACCTTTCATTTGTTATTTATTTTCACAAACAAGTATTTTGGTCACTTGAATATTTCTTAGTATTATTTCAATGTCATGATATTTCATGATGGTTATGTATTCTGTCTTTACATGGCAAGATGGGATTTTTTTTTTTCCATCCAGGGTCAAAGAAGAAAGTGACAGGAAGGAAACCAAAAGGATAGGGAGGAAATGAAAAGGATACAATGAAACACCTGATCAGCAGGCTCTTTTTTATTACAATGGTGAATGCAGTACATCAGAATTTAAGTACAGTTCTAAATAATTTATCAGTTGAAAAATGAGCAAAGAAAATGGATTTCATCGAGTTCTAAATGAAAACTAAACTAGCATCGCCATTATGATTTAGATCTAGAACCTAGTGCTAGTACTACAGAATAGACCTGATGCAAACTTGTTGTCAAGCTTTTGGTTGAGTTTCTTCAGAGACACAAATTTTGGTAGCACAATACCCGAGTGAATAAGAAAAAGGAAAAAAATATAAATACACAACTGTAATGCAGGTCTCTAGACCACTCCCATGCACGATTGGACGAGCGAGCATCAGCCCCCGTTTCTTCAGTGTCACTCTCGTCATTGGCCTAGGCTAGGCTACTCGTGTCGTAGTTTTACTCGCCATCATCAATGTCATACATGGTTACACAAAATAAATTACATCTTGCCATCACCTCAACCACAGCAAAACCCTGAATATCACTCCCATCATAGTCACTCTCAGCTCACAAGACATATCAGCAAACGATACAGACATCGCAGACCTAGCTAACTAGCTCTAAACGGGGTCCCTCTAAACATAGTTGTAACTACGCCACGTTAGACATTAGTTGTACACAAAAATGACACGGAGGTGAAAAACTAGTAATGAATACATGAAGATCATCAACGATGGCATATTACCGTATAAAAAAATACACAGAACATCTTGCACCCAAAAAAAAAATCGAGGTAAAAAACTACGATGAGAAAAACTAGGGTGAAAACACGATGCTTGGAAGACGAACGATGAAGACACTACGGCAAAAATGCTTACACGGAAAAGTAACGAGTGGGTGCCACACAAACTACGTGTTTTCGCACATACGTAGATAAGCTACATCGTGTTCAATCAAAAAACTCAACAAACACTAGGACAAAAACTCACCTCTAAATTGTTGCAAACGAGATAATCACTTAGAAAAAATGAACAAAACACTCTCAGAAGTACGATTGTACTCTGAGAATGAAAGATATAGAATGATACGAAAGCAAAAGAGAGAAAAGAGAGAGAGAAATGGACGGGAAACCTAGAGAAGTTACCCACACTCACTAACGTAAATGGAATTCAACACACACACCCCCGTGCCCCAGCATAGCAGTACACGTACACACACAAGGAGATATCGTCAAGCACTCTATGAGGAGATCGATATCACGATACCGCGCGTAAGAAATCACTGCAGTTGCTGGGGCAACAAAGATACATGCGCGCTGTAAACATGAATATTGATTAGTTTCTCAGCAGGCTCGAACCCCTGGCAGGTGTTTTGGCCAATAAGAGACATTCTAAAATATGTTTCTTTGCATAAATTATTTTTCTGAGTCCCAGTAAGGATCTCTGTGATTGGCTAAAATTATTCTACAGCTCCTGGCCAAGCCTGAGGTCCTAGGACGCCCTCTTTTGGTCATAAATAATAAAAACCACGTTTTTTGTGGGAGCTGACGGGGATGGGTTAAAACATATATGGGAGTCTACAAACTGAAATATTTACAGGGGGGGGGGGGAGGACAATTCTGTATCAAAATCAGAAACAAGTACTCTATAGACAAATTGTGAAAATCTTGCAGGGAGCAACAATTACCACCTCTAAGTCCTTCCCCACCCCATACCAGTGCTTCATCATCTATGTGTTCTTCCAAGCTGCTCTGACTAGCACTACTACAAGCTGCTCTCACTAATAGTACCAGGCTTGAAAATGGCAGCAGGTTTTGAGAAGACAAATTCAGTAGAGAACAAGGAAGAGAAAAGAGTGGTGAGGGTAAGGTATTTCCCACTTCAGAAAAATTCCTCCCCCCCCCCCATCCCCTCTGTCCTAACCACCATCCCACTTCTTTCGCCCCAATTTTCTTTCACACTTTAGACACATTCCAATAATACCTCTGTAGAATGGCAACAAGAGCGGCCCCCAAAACCTCTCCAGTTGGGGGAGACAATACCAGATACCGGAGAGCCATTGTCGGGCCACTGATGGCCAACTGATGGGCGAACAAAGGCCGGGCCACTTGAAGGGGCGTAGAGAAACCATTAGCACTTTCAATAACATCTGTTTGTGTGGCTGGGACTAAGGGGGATTGTCAAAGGGATTTTGAGGCCTGAGATGACAGACAGGTGAAGAAGGAGTTGGGAAAGGATTTACAGGAAATATTCTCACTTCCAGCCAGAGGTGTAATTCTTTTCTGTCACCTGCAAAACAAATTTTCATAATCCAGCATCACCTGTTGTAACATAGTTAAACTCTTTCCTCCAGTGCACTTAGATTCCCGTCATGAAAATCTATGATCTCTGAACTTTTTCAAAACACTGAAGAGAGAGAGGTTCATACGATGAAAATATCTCATTGCAGCATGAATCATATGATCCAAGTTACTAGATTTCTGCTTCTATTGAACAGGGTTTTTTTTTTTTAATTTGTTTTACACGTATTTTAGATTTCTATACCACACTGCAGGGTGAACTGGCTGTAGACAATGATTTCATGATAATTCCTATACAAAATCTAATTCTTAGGCAATTTTTGGTCACAAGAGAATAAAGGCCACCGCACACTACACGATCAGACTGGTCTTAAAGTCTTAAGCCAAGCTGGGTCTGAAGACCAGTCGTACGAGCGGACACCGCACACTATACGACCCGACTGTAAAGTGCACGCAGTGCGCACTGTGTGCGCTTGCACTTTACTCATGATTTTACTGCATTGTGAATGGCTGAAAGCCTACGACCAGTCATAGAAATTCAACATGTCAAATCTCTACGACTGGCGCTAAGACCCAGTCGTACGACTAGAAAATGGCAAGACTGTGACGTCACACTTCTAGTCTTAAGGTCTTAAGACCGGTGAATCGGGGCAAAATTGTGTAGTGTGCGGCGGGCTTAAGTGAAATACTCTTCCTCTAGAGACAGCAAAGGAAGTCAAGTCCAAGTTGGAAGAAGAGAAAAAGTCACGATGTAAATGCATAATATTCCTCCTTGAAATTCAGATGGTTTCTACTTTTTACACCAGCTGATATACCTGTTACAAGTAACTAAGATACGATGGGTTACATAATTATGTTAATACAGAGTAAAATTCTAAACATTTAAGTGTTATTAACATTTGGTACAAAGACACAAAATTTGTTTGAACAGTTAAACAAGAAAATAAAAATAATAGAGAATTAAAAAAAAACAAACCTACAGATCCAAATGGTCAACTAAGGAAATAGTCTGCATGGTACAAAAGTATTGCATTACTTCAGCTAACAGGACATTGGAATTCTTCCGTAGTTTTTGTGTACATTTAGGAAAGACCCAGTTGCAAACATACAGTCTATTTTGACTAGATGTACTCATAAGATGGATACCAGGTCCTGAGGGCATTTTTGTTGTTGTTTTTTCCCTCTTTGTTGTTTACAGAGAGAAATGTAAAGAAAGAAAAGCGACAAAAACATGTCGCACATCTAGATTGTTGAATAAAAACAGACTGACAACTGCAAAGATCTACACTGTTCATCTGGTCTTATTCTTGGGGGGGGGGGGGGGAGGGGGGATCTAAATTGGGGTGATGAGGGTAGAAAAAGGAGGGACGTTCTCCCGCCGGCAGAATTGTGCATTTTTCCGTCTATCGCAATGATTGATGCATTTAGGAACGAATTGAGCTGGCCCAACTGTTTCCCCAGCTCACTGTCGGCCACAATCACAGGCTTCAGTCAAGATTACCGAAAAGTACACGCACCATTGCTCCTTGATATGTAAAGGGGTGCACGTATCAAACTCCTCCCTATACCTTCTCTTTCCCGCTCCCCCTCTGGAAAAGAGGGCGAGAGAGAGAAAAATTTACCAATAATGGAAATAGCCATGGGGCATTCTGCAAGTAAACAGGCAACCACCATTGCCACACATCAATACTCCAAACATGAAACACAGCGAACAAGGTGAAACTGTCATGCACAATCCAAAGTAGGCATTCCTGATGGATTCCCAACATTTACATCTTTTAGTATCGGGAGCGTGTACTTGGCGGGGAGAAAACAAGAAACGCTAGAGGGGGGAAACAGAAAACTTCCACTCCAGTATCGACAGCTCACTCACTTCTCTACCTCGAGAGTTTTTAATGTTTGTTGTTGTTGTTGATGTTCTAGTTCTATCAGGCTTTTGCCGTGCACATGCAGCAGAAGTCATTACATGAAGTACTGGGATGAAAACATGCAAAATCAGTCTCAGTTTATAGTGAACGTAGTGTGTTTAACACACTTCAAGCCCAAAGAATAATATTTTCATGATGTTTCCAAGGTCATCAGAAGGTGAATTCTTGTGCATCGCATTCCCAGGAATATGATGGAAAAGATTATTTTCCTTTATTTTCTAAGCAAAACAAAACAAAACAGAAATCTGCCTGGAAATATAATGCTAATCTATTAGGCCTATAATACAAATTAGTCTTGTTTTTCGAGGTACTCCCATTTTACCCCTCTGCAGATTGTCTAACATGGGATTTTTACAATTTCACTCATCAAAGTAATTTGGATAGTGTTTTAATGTCTTATAATTAAGTATACAGCACAAAATCAATGCAAAAATGATACATTAATAATTATATTGCTGTCATGCCATAGAGTAATAAATGTTGTTAATAAAAAGATTGAACTCCTTCAGGAGAACTATCTATATTTTTAGTTTACAAATGCAGGGGTCACCGATCTCATTTATGAAATAGGGTCTACAGTGTACAGGGTGATTGAAGCTGGAGCATACACTGTTGTAGGTCACTACAGCTTGAAATGGTGACTAAATGTAGTATCATGTGGATGACATTTACAGCACTAAATCTGATATCAGAACTGAACACATCAAGATTTAGTGCACTATTACGTCCATAAGAGATGGTTAAACATTGTAAGCATTTGATTAAATCTAAAAAACATCTTGTGTTTCTCCATTAACTTTTCCACGATCACATCTTGAAAGTGCCAAGGGCATCCTAGGTGGACAGACAGGACCTTGGTACTGACAGAGTTAATCCAGTGAATGACTTGCATTCAAGCTTAGACACAACTTGCCACACAATCTCCAGCTGTATTCTGGTGCCAAATGTCATCTTCACACAGGGGCAGGTGGAATATTGCACCTGAGGGGTGGGGGGGGGGGAATAAAAAGGGGTGTGTCTGTGTGTCTTTTCCATATTGTTTACTTTCCACAAGTACACTAGCATTCATCTCTACACAGAATGCATTCAAAGGGAAACGAAAATAAAAAAATGGACGGCAGAAAAACAGAGAATGTTATGGCCTCTACATCATGTAGGCTCTCCAGAGCAAATCCTGACCTTGAAGGTCGTAGGGTGCAAGCATGAAAAATGTGAACATTAAGTCTTTGGTCTTCATCGCTACTGATTACACCGCATAAGATGATAGTGGGCAGTTTGCGTAGCTGTCCACAGAGAGTTAACGTGGAGATGGGGAGACTTTGAGAGACAAGAGCTATCTTTTTTTGCCGATGCCCAGATGGAGGGTGCTACCAAGCGGATCCAAAGAGCACTCATGCTGTCCTCATTGAGATGTTTTGCTTATGCGGCTCATCGTCGAAGGATTTCTCCACGACTGCCCGCGCCCCTGACAAAATTTGCCCAAATATCTTCCGCTGAATGCCAACATATTCTCCATCTCCACACCATGAATGTGGATTGAGGGAAGGTGTCCTTTTCTTTTTGCCTGAACGTTAGATGACCTGCCTCCAATTCTATAAGTGTGCATATCATCTGCGACTAGTGTTACTTTGCTATCTCACAGATTCCTCCTAACAATATCATCTTCTGAAAGTTTTCCTTATATCTTTAATACCACCTCTTTATGATTTCATTCACATGCTATATCATCCCGACCCCCCTCCCCCATCCCAAAGGAAAGACATTAGTGGATTTGTAGGAGAATGTCTTCGTGTTGTGTCTCCAAATCTACCAAGGGACAATTTCCATCTGATGCTTATCATACAAAATCATGCACAGTCCAACCATGCTCGAGTACGGGCAAATTGTTCATCTCTGTTTGTCCGACTGTCATCGCAAGTGGCAAAAGCATGATATTGGGGAGATGGCCATGTCTAATTTCAAAATCAATGAGAGAGCAAGCCCATCAATTGATTGGCATTTCAAAATTAGATGTGGTGACAATCCTGTGCGCATTATAGATTAGAGAGATGTGATGAGAATGGGATGATGGATTCTGTTCTTTGATTATCACTGACCATGCCGACATTCTAATGGGCGGCGATGTACTTGTTACTGGGCAGTTACTGTATATGCTGAATATTTCACAAGGTTTTTATTTTCGCGAATTTCGCAAGTCTGGTGCTATTCGCGAATTCAAAAATATGCAAATATATTAACGCTGATCCCGACATGAATGTGAAGTGCAATCATACATTCTGTGTTCAGTGTACTGTAGGCCTACTCCACAATCACAAATTCAACCACTCGGGAGATATTGTCAGGAAGTCTCGATCAAATATCGAAATAAGTTTAGGGAAGTAAAAAAATATATTAACATACTCAGTAGAAAGATAGAAAGATAGATAGATCATACATTGTAAATAGAAAGATAGATAGATAGATAGACAGATAGAGAGAAAGAGAGAGAGAGAAAGAGAGAGAGAGATATATTATATCATTTTCTTCATCTATTTATCTATTTCTCCCACTCTTTCCTTTTCTCTCACACCAGCATATACCTTACACATGCACGTTTACTCTTTCCTTCCTTTCTTCTATCTCTCCTACCCCCCCTCCTCTCTCTCTCTCTCCCCACCCCCTTCCCTCTGTCATTTCATACTCATATTTCAGCTCCGTACAACTTTCCTCGTTATCATCAGTACAAAGAATCCGTCTCTCCTAACAGCCTTGTGACTCATAAATATGCCTGTACCTCGGGCAGCTGACCCAGGGGTCGTGACCTTTGCAGGTCAAGTTTTCAGCTTTCACGATAATTGGTGTCAAACTTCAGCTCAGGGAATTAATAGCATAAAGTAGATAAAGGCAAGGTTGAAATGTATATAACTCCTATTACGACTCAAAATAACAATCAGAATTATGAAGGTAAAGTGCTATATTAAGACGTTTAAAAACACACACACACACACACACACACACACACACACAAATGTAAGCTTCAATATCAAATAACACACAAGCTTTTGCACCCTGTCTTAGAACACACCTTAAAGCAGACTGCTGGGAGAAAGGAATTCTCAAAATGATAGGATAGAAGCAGAGACATTACGATGCTTTCACCATCACGCAAGCAGCTACATGTACGTCCAAAGAACCAGACAGTCTGCTAAACTGGGACCTTGGTCAGCTCACTTTGAAATCAGCTATGAAAGATTAGAACAGTCTACTCATTTCACTCATCTAAAAATCACCTGTATTTTCTGAGTTTAGCAGAAGTGACCAATTGCAGGTCAATTAATTTATTGCAGTAGATGTGACACTGTATCCTAATGCCTAACTTCTTCCTCTCTCTTCCTATCAAGATCTTTCTTTATACTTGTCTCCCTCTCCTCCCCACATCCCCCTCTCTGATTATTTATAAGCTTGTCTCTGTACAGAGGTTACATGGACCACAAAATTTGTCTTTCTAGAATGGCTTTTGTTTACAACATTTGACTGGATGTGAGATCGCGGCAGGAGCATCAATTACGAGAATTGACATATTTTGTAATAAAATATACTCACTGAAAGCAGCGGAACGTAAAATACAAGGCAAGCAATACTCACCGCTTTAATGGTAGCGCAAGTACCCTGATGAGTTACTGCTTTTATTATCCACTTACACCCTTTGATCATCTTGGGTGTAACTTGTCTGAAAACACTCATGCCCCTTTTCATTTTTACTGCGTGAAGTAGAAAACTATGTGAACAAATGTGCAGTAAAGTCACGCAACATGATCACAATGCATACTTTGTCTTTTCCCTGTGATACAAGGCTCAAAATATCACTTATTCATTAACAATCCAACTCACTTGTTATGCCAAACTAGCAGGATTTACTGTACAGCATGACTGAATTGCACGTATACTAGAGAAAGAAGAAGAGGGAGGAGGGGGAGAAGAGGAACCTAATACTGTATAAGCTGTTATTTTCAAGAGGGTTTAATATCCCGAATTTCGCGAATCACAGTTGGACCGCAAATTTAACAACACGCGAAACTGTCACCATAATCTATAAGGTAGTAGTGCCCTTATGTAGGCCTCTGTGTCGATTCGCGAAAACAACATCTAGCGAAAATGTCCGTGACCTCCTCATTCGCGAAAATATCTGTACGCGAAAATAACAGCGTATACAGTAACCAAAATCTTTATACCCGTTTTATACGATATTTTTGATGGACTGACAGTTTAGAGAATGTCATCCCCTGAGCAGAAGCACAAATTTCCTTTTCACAAAACTCAGAATAAACCGATGGCATCAATACAGCAAATGCACCAGTATATGAAGCACATATTGTTGAGCTAGGGGGTGGGGCACACATTGTCTCTCCGCCCTGTTCCCAAGCATGATCAGCAATGGGCTGGATGATTACCATTGTAGGAGAGAACATCTTTCCTACCAAACACATTCCTTCTGTGACAATAAGTCTTTTGTGCATCTGTCATGCCAGTGAAGCAGCTGATCTTGACTGACGAGCTCAGCATTGAAAAACTCCAATTCAAATTCAGACACACACCAAAACATCGCATGTACAGACCAAGTGTTTTTCAAATAATCCGACTACCGCACGCAAACATTGTGTGATGCTGCGCCATGGTAACCTAGCATGTCATTAGCTAAGCGAGGAAGCTTGCTCATTTCAGCACCAACTTTGATGGAATTTCCCTACAAATTATTAGTCATTGACGGTCAATCAAACAGACCTAATCATCAAAAATGCTCGAAGATTACAAATCTAATATCTTCAACACTGCACTGTATCATTTATTTTCATCAGCAGTGACAATATTTGTGGGATGACCAGACCAACAGTGAAAGGCTTAAGATTTCATTCTTGCGAGGTAAACTTGTCTCTGCGAGGTGCGTTTGTATCTCCATACACTTGCATGATGTAATAAGTAGCTGAACTCTACCCAGAACTAGCAGGGAGGCTGTTCAATATGCTTGAAGTATTTATGCCTCAAGAGATGGGCTAACTCTAGCTGCATTCCCACACAGGAGTTACTGTAAAACACAATATTTTCGCAGCATGAAATTTTTGAATTGGAGCTGATGGCCTTCTTCACGGCATGAAATTTTCGCGAGTTCCCTCTAACATTCAATGCGTATAGTGTAGACAAGAACTTTCACATGCATTTTAATTTTGTGAATCTTGGCTCTCGTGAAATTCACAAAATTAAAATGTACACGAACATTCCTCATTTTACAGTATAGGCTTCTGCATTGCAATGCAAATATAAATTCTAATCACCATCATTCACACATGCCACTTATAACAAATTATCCTAAGAGTTAAAAAAAGAAGAAATCAACAGTGATCAGAATGTGACTCCTGACATCCCAGCATGTGTACCTATTGTGGCAAGTTGCATTATGGGATTAAAGATATTGCTACAGTCTTTGCACCCATTTCACACACACATCGCAGGGCAAATTATTGCACGAGTTTCGAACAAGGTATCAGGACGGACCGATTTCACATCGTGATGCAGACCATGAGAGTTAACAACAACTTTTTGTCCAAATGCACGAATCTGCATCGCATTGGAAAAGTCCATTTTAAAATGTCAAAAACCTTTTTTCTTTTTTTGGGGGGTGTGTATGAATGCAGCTTCTGTGCACCTTCCTTTCAGGCCGATTCCAATTTTTCTCCAATCTCCAATCGTTGTAGAAGTACCTCCTCATCTCTCCCCCCACCTCCCCCCCCCCCCCCCCCCCCCCCGCTAGTAGTATCTTCTCCAATCATCTCTCCCTCTCTCTCTATGTATGTCCATCCTCTTCTTCCCCCACCCTCTCATCCCTGCTTCCATAATTCCATCTCCATTCTGTTTTCTTCATATATTTCTCTCACTCTCTGTCTCACCTAATATCCTTCTCTCTCTCTCTTCTCTTTGCTCGTTTCTGTAGTCTCTATTACATCAAGTTTTCCCTATCTCTTTTCCTCTCTTTCTCCAAGTGTCTTTTCCTTCTTTCCCCCCCCCCCTCCAATTTGCCCTCCCTTCTCTGCTTCTCTTCCTCAACAATGACTGAAGGCATGATTACACAATGAGTTGGATGTGCGCTAGTATTGATGCTCAATTTGCTCCTTGCTGTTTGACTCGACCCTCCTCCATTCCGCCACCGTCGTCGTCATCATCACCACCGACAAAATTGACATTCAAACATTGCACGCCGCGCGCAGACTCGTCGTGTCACCGCACACATCGTCGGCACGCGTGGGTCCTCAATTACGGGAATTGCTCTTGTGGCTGCGGCTGCTCGAGTCGAGGGGATGTGTGTCCTACTGAAAGGGGTTGCAAGCTTCTAAGGGGTTCTTTGCACGCCACCAAGAGATGAACTTGGAAGGGATACTCTCGTGGGGGTAGGAGAGAGACAAGATGTCTATGAGTTTGATAATTGGATAATTTCATTAAATACTCATTCATGCCCCCCCAATTTTCCCTTTCTCTCTCTTTCTCTCATTCCTGATATGAATCACCTTAACCTTTCCTCTGAGCACACGTTAATCCTTCCAACAAGTACAACACATATCATGCCTACAATAATGGTGGTAATTACTTTGCATTTCCTTGTTTTCTAATAAAAGCTATGAATACATACACTTATAGATATATAGCCACATACATACACAGAGAGATCAAATGAAGATAGATAGACAGATAGATAGATACTGCTTTTATCAGGGTTATCATATAATCAGACTGAATAGGTATGGTGCAAGGACCTTAAAATCAAAGTAGGCCTATTTACTGTAAAACCAGAAACATTAGCGGCACAAAGTTTTTGTGAATTGGAGCCGATGGCCCTTTTCACAGCTCACAACTTTCGCAAATTGCTACTGGCATTCAATGCACTGTGTAAACAAAACCCTTTGCGGGCATTTTACTTTCGCAAATCTTTACTCCTCACAAAATTCATGCTTAGAATATGTGGGATGTTACAGTTTTCAAATAACTTGTATCTGTGGTATTCTAAAAGTGGATATTTTCGTGCAAGTAATTTTTCACTCTCGGCAGGGTAAGCTGTATTTCGCGTGTTTCTAATTCATCAGAATCAGGACATCAACTACTGGAACAAATGGCATGCGAAAATGCTGGTGTGCTTTTATCTTAGCGCCAGCTTCTGGTTGCACGAAATGCGCACAAAAATTTGACACCACGAAAATTTCCTATATTACAGTACACGATGATTCTATCTTATATAGAAGCCTAGTACACACTGGTAGCAGGCATGTATAGTAGGACCATGCAGGTTGGATTTTTTAAACTGGGAAACACTACTAAACAATATGCTACATCCTTCAGCTTTCAATCCATAAGTCAAGATTGGACAATGTGGTAGTTTGGTGAATTTCTGCCATTTGAGGAATTTTAGAATGCTCTATAATTACTGTGTATATGTTAAAAAGCATTGTAATGTCTCAGTTCTGCAGCAGCATGGGTATTTGCAATGCATTCCCCTTTGCCTAATCTACACAAGAGCTACGCAACACAATGTATCAATCACTTCACTCATACAAGTGACATTAAAAACCTTGTATGGCCTACTCCAATAGCAGTCACACGCTGCACACAATACTGGGATGAGGGAGGGAGTGCAATGACTGGAATGGCCACACAAAGGCAGCCATACTCCTATCTTGCCAGGGTTCATTCTATGCTCCTGAAATGCATTTTTGCAAGGCCCTCCGGCTAATTGGTACACTGTACCCCTTTACTAGCCCACCATTCAAAATCAACTTCCACACAAGGGCACCACAAAGAAATTCAAGGGTTTTTTTAGGCAACTTCATGTACAGAGCAGCCAACGGCCTACAAAAGATACTGTGTCATTTTACCCAATATTTTACTGCCTCAATCACAAACAAACAGATTTGTTACTCTTCCTTCTCACAACAAAGATGTCTCAGCCTTGTAATACTGAACAATGTCAGACTTGAAATACATAGTCAAGCCTTATAGAGTCCCTCCTCCCCCCCCCCCCCTTGAGTTGTTGGCTCATAGTGGTGATTCACTGCAAAATTATCAAAGACAGCTAAGGCTGTAGGTCATAACACTCTTTGATAAAGAGAGCACCCTATGAAAGGCTACCTCCTAGGGATGGTACAACATTGGTAGGCCTATAGTATTGGTAGAGTCATAGAGATGAGGATTGGGCTTTTAACTTTTGTGAAATACCAAGAAACCACTTATGAAAGACATTAGTACAGAGCATGCCATTTTAAGAGGAATTCAAAGTTTATTTGGTGAAAACTGGTTTTGGAATGTCTTTTCCAGTATTCTATATTGATTTCCTACAACACTGCATGTATGCATCAATTTATTCTTGTTTATATACCAATACAACTACAGGCCCTTTTCTTTATAAAATCACTAAGTTATCTGTCTCACATGACCGGTATATATGTAATTTTTCTTTACCTGGAGAAAGTTACAGAAGGTAACAGAAGAAGTGATGTCTTGCTGTAGAAACCATGTGACTGAAGCGTCGCCGCCGATCATACTGGGAAGATGCACTTTAAAAGCAGAGATGATTAGGTCCTGGAAAACAACTTCACTTTTGACGGAACGTGTGGTTTCAATTTTCATGGCAGACTGGAGAGCTTTTATGCTTCCTCTCTACTACAAATGGGTCAAGTGTCATCCTTGGTCGTTCTCATGACGAGTGTTGGTGATAAAGCATTTTGATTGCCACGCCAGGGGTTTGATTGATTGCTACGGAATTAATAACGCTCTATTCAAAAGTTGTCGGACTTGGACTTGCGAAGTTCTTTGCACATTATGAGGACGTTTATTATGTGTCTCAAACAAATTGCTTAAATTTGTCGTTTCTTCAATTCAGGTTGAGACAAAGATAGTCTTTCTTTTTCTTGTCAATACTTCTGATAATACAAATGTTCTCTTGTTTTAGCAAAACATAAAAGAAACCTGTGCCTTAGCTCAGAAATATGAAATAGTGTGTGTTTGTATACAAGAGACTATTAAGAAGTAAATGACTGAATTGAAGTACAATGTTTTTGTTTTTGTTTTTTTTTTGGGGGGGTTGGTCAGGAGATAGGGGAAGATGCAGGGGGAAGAGGTGATTGCTCAACATTCGGGATGATCAAACAACTAACGGGAATCATGATTAATGTGTACAGCATGCACAGCACAACAAACCACACCATAGCGCATGAATCTAACATCACTGTTGACACATCTTCATAAGGCACACCTCCCTTGGCACAGACAGGGCCCCTCATACTGCCGGCCAGCATGTCCTACGTTCATTTATCAGTCTACATCTTGTATCATCCATCCCCCCCCCCCCTTACCTATTCCATCCACTTTGGACTTTCTCCACATATTATCTTGATGCTGGGGAAGAGTAGGGAGAATTGGATGCAATCTTGACATAGCTGGTTCGGCCAGAGCTATCTAATCTTTCATTTTGGCGTCTAAACACAAGAGCGCGAGTAACTTGTCACCCCACAATTACCGTACATCTCCACACTCCTCCTGGGGAGGTGAATGCAACCCGCTCTGGGAAATTTCCCTCCTGCGTACTGCTGTGCATGTATGATGTGTGGTGACACAACATTTCCTCTTGCGACAATTTGTCCGGTCTTATTTTCTATTAGGACCTAGGGTTAGGGTTAGGGTTGTGATATGGTTTTTGGTTTTATAGTTTGATGTGAGGATTAGGATTAGGGTTAGGGTTATGTTAGTGGTTAGGTTCTACAGTATTTGGCTTAGCGTGCAGATATTTCATGGGAGCAATTGTCACAGGAGAAAAGCCCATGGAACCATAAAGTGGTATCTACGGCTGGAACTATCTCTTTCCCACGCGTGTCCTGTCATCTTGCAACAACACTCTCTCAATGTGGCTGGGAGGTCTGTCTGCTGCTTACATGGCTTTCTATAACAGCAAAGCATTCCGAAGTGGGAAAAAGGGGGGAGGGGGGATTAAGAATGTAGAAGCTTACCCCACCCCCCCCCCCCCCCCATCCGACCCATTTTTTACATGCGATATGCTGTCTGAAAGGTACCAAATACAATGTACTATTAAACTGGTCACAAAAATTGTCATGAGCTCACTCTCAGTAAAATAGCTTTGAAAATATGCATTCCCACATGCACACACATTACAAATAGTTGTATGTTCCGGACTACCCAACATTCACACATAGTATTGAAATATTAAAGGGAGGTTCCACAGAGCTGTGAGGGAGATGTGTTACACACATTTCAACTGTCAATAATAATCCCCAAATAAGGGTGGTTTTCACATGATTCTTTTGTCGGCAACATGCAGTTAGTTGATCTTCAGGGATCCTATGTTACAATCAGGAAGATTTGACAGGTCAGTATGTTGAGCATGAATTATGCGTAATATGTAGATTATTTATCTATTCATATATTCATCTTTTTATCAATTGTGCTTTTAAACTCTATTTCTCCACAGGAAGAAATGAGACAGACAGAAAGATGTGAATTCTCACAACTTTTTGCTTTGTTTCACATTATAATCTCAAAAATATCTCTTCTTTTTCTTTCATTCCTTTTTGCTCCACTGGGTACAGGAGTTCCATGACATTTATCCCTCAAACACCTTTGCCAAAATGGAAGCATGTCATTGGTTGCTAGCCAAGGGGGTGGAAGGGGGGGGGGGGGGGATAACCAAGTGAGCAAAGGTGTGACAACTACACCTCGTTGGGGTGTGTAATTGGTGAATGGTTGGGCATACATGTCCGACTTTCATTTTGACCGAGTGGGGATGGCTCAGCTCCGGTGAGCCGTTGTCCCCGGTTACGAAGAGAGGCGGGCAAAGTCTATTAACGTGATGAGGGACACCTGGGCCAATGCATGCAACACACTTTACACCTGAGCTATCTTCTTTCTTTTTTTTTTCCGTAACCCACGGGATGTCAACAATATTCAACTAGGCATGTAATGGTCAATTTCCTATGTGGGGTATGCCATGTATGCAGCGGGAGAGCTACCGCTAGCAAACGCCATCTCCTCTACCCTGTACAAGATTTTTACCCTTGAATGAGAGGAATCCTAATGAATTATTATCCTATGTATACAGTCACTGGAAAATCCTCAAGCACACTGGAAAATCCAAGCACACGAGAGCTAATTACGCCATCAAGCAGATTTTAATTGGAACCGTTTGCAAATAGTCATTGAATATCAAATCATTTTACACAAATGAGCTTAATGCTGCACTACATCGCACATGAAATCCCCCCTCCCCCCTTCCATCTCCTCTTCACGCTGTTGGGAACAGCAGTTTTATCACTTAATCACTTTTCCACTGGCATCACACAAATTTCCCAATAATGACTAAATCAAGAGCAGCGCATATTATTACAAGTCAAACTATATTAGACGTGTAAGTGTGTGTAGACACACACTTTTACAGTCATACACACAAACACACACACACACATAATATAAATACACAGTGTACACTCACACACCAACACACAGGTGATGAGTCACTGGGGGAGAGACTGAGAGAGATCTTCGGATGCACTGCCTCTTATCCCATCAACCGACTCTACTGCCACACACAACCATTTGAATCCTAATACCCATCTGCAGGGCTGTTCAAACGCATTACCAATCACTCAGATCCATTTGCAGTATACACACATGCATGGGGATGGGGGGGGGGGGGGGTTGGGTGGAAAGGCTCATCACATGCCTTTAGAACAATACCGCAAGTACATAACAGAACTGTGCTGAATCAAATTTCTTAAGCTTTTGACACACATTTGCATTCCCATAAAAGCAGAAGAAGAAGAACATCAAAGGATCAAAACAAGCATACATCTCGTATACCGGTGGTACTCTAGTTCAACCCACTCCCTTCCTAGTCCTACCTCTCCCCCCCCCCCCCCAATCAAATCACCTCCTGAAACCTTTCGATAGATACTGCACCCACACTCTCTGAGCAGAGCAAATAACGGCAAATGACTGAGTCAGTGTTGAAAATAGAAATGAGACATCTTCGGCGGAGAGTGACTTTCTTCATGCATTCTCCATAATCTCTCTCTCTCTCCTTCTCCCTGTTTTTTTTTTTCTCTCTCTCAGCTCTGCCTTTCTTCTCCTACTTCATCCCACAAAACATCCATCCACTCCTATCAGGGATTTGTAAAATAAGAGCTGCGGAGAAAACCGGGATAAGGCAAATGGAGAAGTAATTCCGCGAAATAAGACCGTCTCCAACCCTGAGTAAGTCGCGCGGACACTCGTCTGCTTTTACTCGTGTGTTAAAAAAGCTCCTACCCTCTCCCCTTGCAAACTGGGGGGGGGGGGGGGGGGCAAAGTCATCTCCGCCACAGGACCGCTTAGATTTGTATCTCAACTAAGTGGACAGCCAGCCACTGTCACGCTGCCTTCATTCCACTTAAACTAGTTAAAGCATATCCATTTATTCATGAAATGTAACTTATTCAGTCAATTTGGTAGTATGGGATGATGAGCATCGCTGTGTCTCGACCAATACGTTCTGATTTGTTTTGAAGGACGCACAACATCTCTCACTCTCCCACACAGACATCAGGAGAGGACATTTGTTTAATACAAGAAGCATGTAAATAATTAACAGCACTCTTTCCTCTTTCTGGGAGAAGCGCACCGCTCGGGAGGTGAACGGAGTTCAAGTCAAAATCAAATTTTGCTATCGTATCAGAGACATGTCCAAGTCCGTGAAGGGTTTGCATTCACAAATATGGGGTATTCAAAGCACTGAATCACCTTCATAAGCCTGTCTTTGTATGTACACTACACAGAGTATTGCATACGCAAGTGACATACATGTAAGATATTTCCCTATTAATCTAGTTTACAACCCAGCTAGAAATACTGTCTAGACGACATATCACGCGCATAAAGAGTTGTACCTATGCTCATGAGTGTATTCATGCATTTGGGTAGTTTATGCAAATACCCCATTGGTGGAGTGAACCGTTGTTATTGTGTATGAAGACACTGGTGGGCACATTACCAGGAGAACCACAAAGGAAGGGTTACCCCCGGCAACCACACTTCCCGTCTGCCAAACACATCGCATGTGACCGCAGGAGCAGACCTGTCACTCCGCATCATCATTAACACACACTCCAGCAGGACTGGACTGCACACCGCATCATCATTGGCTGGGTCATACCGTACCTGGGGCAGTGTTGACGACCAGACCATGTTAGCTGGCAGCATGAGCTGTACACACCACATCTAATACATGGATGCTGCTGTAAAAGCCAACAACATGCACTGTTTGCTGAGGGGATGGATGGACATACATCAAACACTTTGCACAGCGACGGAGAAACTCAGTGTATTGTGGGAGGAAACAATAATGACGCAACTCACCTCTTCTTGAACTTATTACAGACTCTGTATCAGTGCCTTCAAATTTGTCCTGGCCACCTTCTCTGCTCGAACTGAAACATCAAAAGAAAATGAGAGAATTATGAGAATTGCAGGCTAAATTTGTCTTATTTCCCATACAGAAGATAATTTCATACCCTCATGTAAACTGAAAGCCTGGTTTAGGATGAATATCATGCCATGTTCATGATTAACTCTGTCAGAAGTAGGTTACTGCACCCAAGCTTTTGTGTGTGTGTGGGGGGGACAAAACATGAGGCGAAAAAGGGCAAAATTTTATGACTTCATAATAGGGATCGACATTAGCGAAGGCCCTGGGCCACCAAAACTTAATGTCAGGCCACCAAATTTTCAAAAAGGATACATCTTTTGGTAGCTGTAGGAAGAATCAAGTTTCCCCCAACATCCAATACATCACAATCAGCAAGTAATTCACAAGAATAAGAATTTGAGGTTGAATAAGGCCACTTCTCTCCTGAAAATATATTGGGATATTCCTGCAGGGAACAGTAAGCAAGTTTATGCATTTGGGTCAACATGGAGGCCACTTTACAGGAAAATGTAGGGACTGCATATTTGAAATGCATACAAGGATCTGATTGATACAAATTGATATGAATATCTTCTGCTGGGGGAGGGGTAGAGTCGTTAACATATCATATCTAAATGCAAATGTGTGTGTGTGTGTGTGTGTTTGTGTGTGTGTGTGTGTGTGTTAAAAGCCTTTTCTTTCATATCCATGCAAAGGACAGAGTCTTGTACAATATATATTTAGATGCATCACGCAAAGTTAATATAAGAAAACTGGCATCCTTAGAGATGCAACTGAACCACCCTATTCCATGCATCATGTTGGTACCATCAAGTATGCAGGGTATGCTTGTCGGACTGAGCGGATGAAATCCCCTACTTTGATTACTCCTGATCGCGAAAAGGTCACCGATGATTTCTGTACGACATCCAACTTGGATGGGGGCAAGATTGCATCACCGTTATGCATGCAAACGAACCAACAAGGCATAGTGCACTGCAGCGAAGTAGGGTCATAATTAATACACGTGTACACAGTTTGTCTTTTCTCTCTATCGTGTACAGCGCTGCGTGAAGTACAACGAACTTGATACTTACGCCAAGAGCAGACCGCCATTTCAGCTGCAAATTAGCAAATCAAATTATAATATATAGGGTAAGTGCCATTGCTGTCCCTTCCCTGCAGCTAAAGCAGGAACTCTGTTGCAAACTGACGATGTAATGAACAGGTATGTCGTCGCAAATGCAATTAACGACGCAACTGACACAGGGGAATGCATGTACTTCGCACAAAATGCCAGTTCCACTCTGTGAATGTTCTGATACTTTGGGATGGTTTCCGCCTTCATCAAGGTCTGATCAAGATTCCCTTCATGCTGCTAATAAAAGTCACATGGATGTGTATCAGTGTTTACGTCAAAGTCTATTTCGCATGCAAGTCCTAGGTGACACCACATACATGCATTAGAACTTCAATATCGAGTTCTAACAGTTTCAAAAGAAGCAGCAGCAATGCCGCTTCCCGTCTTCTAACAAAGATGACCTTCCCCTTATTGAACTCCACAAAAATGGTGAAATTGAGTCTAGGTAGGAACCTGCAGATTGTGTCTGCATTGGTTTCTGCTTCTTTTATGTTTAGGAAAAAAGTAAAGCTGTAATTTAACAGGTTGTCCACCACAAAAAAAAAAAAAACACCACCAACAAAAAAAGGGCAATATAACAAAAGAGTAAAAAGCTACCAAATAACATTTCTTTCATTCAAAATGTTACTGATGAGGGAAGGGGAGCATCACTCATTATTCATTCATGATGTGCCCATGATGTCTTCAAAATCATTAAAACAATCATACCTCAAAAGTATGAATATTGCTGCCAATAATACTGATACTCAGCATGCTTTGATTTGAATGCTAGCTCTTCGATTTGATACTAGTGGGTGATGTACTGACTTTCAGAAATACAGAGACATCCAATCATTGCCCTACATAAAACCTTTCATTAAGTTTTATACTGGAAGGATTGTGAGTGGAATGCCTTTCACTCTTCATCTCTGATTTGGCATAATGAATGTGAGATGCTGTCTGTGGTGTTTAGGCAGACGACGGAGCCAAGCATTGAAATAATTCTAGAATTGGATCAGTATCATTTATGGTGTTAGTACCTTTCAGGGAACTACCTGTATAAAGAGGGTGAGCTAAATGACAGAGCTCTGAATGTCTGAATAAGATAATCAACAAATATGTTATTAACACTAGTTATTCACATCATAATTTTCCTGAGAAAATTGCAACTTAATGAAATTGTGTTCACACTGTCACTGCCACCTATAATTGATACTTGTAAATTGTTTATGTACAACTTGCATGATCAAAACTTTATATAAATAATAGGCTTTTTCTGGGGATCAAATCTTGCATCAGAACAGTATATACCAAAGTTTACTCCCTTGAAGTATTCTTTAAATTCTGTAGCCATTCTCCACTGGCTGATTTTAAAATAACAGTGTCTTATGATTGATAGCTGTACATGGGAAACCTAGATTTCAAAGGCTTACTACAGGCATGTTTTCCATGAAAACTGACAACATTACCCGGCAAGCCACCATGAATTCCATTAGATGGTCATGATTACTACATATACATGGCCTAATGCCCTTGTTTTGTCTAAAGGATAACCTTGTGCCACAGATCAGTGGTAATTGCAATCTTGTTAAACAGCAATACGATACATATCTACTGTACAGTAGCAACATGTTCTATTCAACCAGCGTGCAGTTCCACAGACACTGTTCAATAAAGCATTATATTTTCGAATGGCAAGGTGAAAAGGAATGTCAGTAATCAAAACTGAATTTCTATTTAAGAGTATATTCATTGGCAACAATGATATTTCTTAAGAATTGCCAATGAATCATTAGCTCGTTTGTCTCTTCTTCTTTTTTCTAGCAATAAATGAGATACTTGTTGCTTATTCATGCACATACAGAAAAAAACAACAACATATGCTACAGTATGGCATTTTCTTCTTTGATCAATGTAATATCGGGTAGACTGCATACACACATGAATTTCTTCAAAACCATTTGTTGGTCTTCAAGGACAGAATATATGAAGTGGTGAGAAAGGGTGGCAACACATCATTTCACAGTGGCAGACCTATGTGGTTTGTTTACTTTTGCTTTTCATCTCAAAGTACACTCATGTTTGCATTACACTATCATGCACTGTGAGTAGGAGTTTAAACCAAATCTTGAATAGTCAAGCAGTATTCCAGAACCATGATTCACTGGCATACACAGTTAACTGTAGAGCAAGAAATATTCTCAGCATGAAATTATATTAAATTGGAGCCGACAACCTTTTTTCACGGTATGAATTTTTTGCTGCATCTAATGCATTATGTTGTAGACAAGAACTTTTGCATGCATTTTAATTTCACAAATCTTCGCTCATGCGAAATTCGCAAAATTAAAATGCACATGAAAATTTCTGGTTTTACAGTAACTCAGAAGGCATTACACCATCAAAAAAAAAGCAAATAAGAAGGAAATGAATAAATGGTTAAAATTCATTAAAGAAAAAAAGACAGGAAAATGTCAGATTATGCCCTCTTAAGCACATAGACATTCTAGACATAACATATTACGATTGAAAGATAGCAAGTTTATGGACGTAACCAAGTGTATGAATTAAGAGCTATTCATGCCCTTTTCACCCGAATGTGGTGAAATATCTTTGTGGCAATGAGGTCACATATCAAAGGTGCTATAAATACTGTCTATCACCCTTTGTACAGCTAAACAAATTGAGAACATAATAAGTACACCCTCTCTCTCTCTCTCTCAAAAAAAGGGGGGTACTTGCACGTTCATATGAATAACATAAATGCTATGAATGTGGTTGGGACAAATACATCTTTAATGGATTCCAAACAGAGTGGGCAGAGAGTTGCCATAGCATTGGGCCATGCAATCATGGCCGTCTACTGCCGTTAACCGCTAGAGCATGAAAATGGAATAAAGACAGCTACAGCCTGTCAAATTTCGTACAAACAGAGCCAGTCATGTATACAGAGGGACAGGGTTAGATAGTAAATAGAGCGGGACAAATTTGACAGTGTTCACAGGAACTTGCTCTGAAGCTTTGCTGCTAATTTACACGCTTTTCATCCACCATGAAACATGAAAAATCAGAAGCAAAGAATTGATACAGACAACTTTCCAGTAATGTGAAGCAGTTGTTTTGAAGGAGTTTTGTATTTATGGCTTTACACAGATACTGCATTCACGTCTTTCATTGCAAACCCCTCTCCTCTGAAAGGATACGGGCATGTTCAGTCCTAAAATTGCTTAGTTCGATTTTCTACTGAGTAACATACTTATCAATGTCCTGGCAGGCATTAAATGCTTTTTAGAGAAGTGTATGCATCCAAGAAAATTGCAGATTAAAAAAAGGAAGAGAAAAAAGTTCAAAACTACCCCCAAGAAATACAAGTATTAAAGGATTTTTTTTTCAAGGAAGCATTTTTTCACACCAGCTGCTTTCCTTGTGTCTATAAGAGAGAAAGAGAGTGAGAGAGAGAAATTACGATGATTCAGATCCATTCCAGCAGCAAATCAGAGATGAATCACAGATGACTGTGAACTGAGGCATGGGAGAAATTTGTGTGAAAAATCCCACTGGGACGTCCACCGCTTGCAACAATGGGGCGACCAACATCCACACATCGCACACTGGACTGTAATGTAACAGTATAAAACCCTCGAATTCTGAGCCCGAATACACTGTCGGGAGAAACTTAACTCACATGCAAAATGAACAGTATGAAAATTTCACTCTCATCGCCTTCCTTCTTGAAAACATGAAAGATGGAAGTGAGGAGTTTGAATGCATGTACACATCAAATAACACTGGGTCTAATACATATTTTATGCCTTTACGGGCAGCGGATATGTGCGACCTTCCCCCATCCCTCCTTCTTCCACCCCCCCCCCCCCCCCAAAAAAAAATTCTCTATTCATGTTACTCATCAAAAACATATTCACAAAATATTCATTGAAGATATACAGTTGTACATGCACTGTCCAAAAAGCATAAAGCTACAGGAAATAAACAATTCAAACATTGCACCTGAAACTGAGCATGATCATTAGATAAGGAAAGCAGAAAGCTATCAAATCTAAGACTGTTGGATAAGTTGTGTCAACATCTATGATCAACCTTTGCAGATAGCAGGGTTATTCATCATGTGCCGCTTACAAAATATCATAACATCCCCCCCCCCCCGAAAGGGCCCCACTTCAAAAACTGAATGACCTATAGACTCTAGAAATAAAACGATAAGGAAGATAATCAGACACCGTTGTATTACACGTATATGAACACTCGCTCTGACTAATCATGGGAAAACTTTAGGAATACTCATGCACATGCTCTACTAACAATATGTTTGTTTGTTGTTGTTTTTTTCCATCAAACCATGAAAATGCGCATACAACTGTAGCTACAGCATAATACTGTAGGATGTAGGCCTATTTCATATAGCTAGGCTATTGTAGTATAGAGCCCTTTTAACACTTGTGTTTCTTAACCCCATATACTTTCTCTGACCCAGGACTATTGTTAATCCCATACCAATTTATTCAGCTTTTTACACTCGCCAATAAATCCCGCACTAAGCTCTCGTCCCGGGCTAAAGAGAAAACGGACCTTTTTACACTCGTATTTCTTAGTCCCATACTTTATGGGGTTCAGGCTTCGTCTCCATCTCTTAACCCCGGATTATTTCTTCGTTCTGTTTACGCTCGCTTGCTTGGCACCACAATTGCGGTGCTAACCCTGCTTTTTTGCAGGGCCAGATAGTACGGGATTATCGGTGGGGCTAGCCCACTTTGGCAAAAACAAGTGTAAACAGAAAGTGGGCGAAGGAAAGTCCGGTACCAACGGTGGGGCTAAGGCCCCCACCTTAGCCCCACCGTTGGTACAGGACTAAGCAAAAATTTAGAAGTGTAAAAAGCCCTTAGGTCTACACAATTACACTGGGGGGAGGGTTGTAGCAAATACCCCTCCCATATATACGAACAAACAGTATCCCCCATCTCCTCCTCCCCACTTCCTCATCTTTCCTTTGCCCCATCCTCACACCCCCCCCCCCCCCTTTCATTCAAGCATAATCTAGATGTCAGTCGGAGGGGCAAAGATTATAATTCTTCCTGACATTTTCATAGAGTGGGCGAAAACAAGAGATGGGATATTCTATCCAAAGATATCGGTCAGTTAAATTGCACTCTCTCTCTCTCTCTGTCGGCCACACGATGCCAGGAATGCGCACATATTTACTTAGCGCCATCCCCAAAGATAGAGGCCATAACATTAGTGCCCCATGACCCAGGGCATGCCCTGTGCAGAGCTGCCGGTTTAAGGGGGGGGGGGGGGGGGGGGTAGGGGGTATGAAAGCATTCTGTGAGAGTTCCATCATGATTAACGGTCCAATTGATTTGATACAACAAGGCCCAACTTCACCCATCATTGCCACAGTTTATTTCTCTGCGACCAGACATTCAACATAACCAGGCCGTAGCATCAAACAAGGCTTCTGAATATTCATATCGCAACATCCCCCTGAAATGTTATACAACTTGCTAGCAAGTACTAAAATTTCAAACCATAATATAACATTGTGAAGCTTACAGCAGTATCCCTTCCAGGACTAAATAGTAAAAAGAGAAACCTTCTGTAGACATTTCAAGTTCAAGCTATGATGCAATACCCACAGTCAATAAAGCAGATGATATGAAATAATGAACAGCTCCTAAAGTTGTACTTTGCAATCATCGATTTCAAACTTGCATTCTGATGTTTTTTGCTTTGATATGGTGTAAAGAAACAAATTCAAAGCCTTCTAGAAAAGTTCACTCTGAAGTAGGTATATATACACATGAAGAGTTTGTTCGCAAAAACCGATAAGTCCATTTTTGAAGATTTTGAAGTACGGTCTCTGTCATAAAGTACAATATAATACCTTTTAAATGATATATTGATCACTACATATAAAGGTACATTTTTGAAGTTATGGTCAAAAGAAGCAAAACATTTCTTATTATTCTCTTTATTTTTCTTGACCTTTAATCGCAAATATCTCCATTTGGCAAATATGGACTTATCGGTTTTTGCAAACAAACTCTTCACATGTACTTGGGTATCATTACGTCAATTGGTCGAAATAAAAAAACTTGATGCAAGAATTCATTAATTTGAATAGAATAGTACTCTTGTAAAATTGAAAGATGTCATTAAAAAAAAAAACTTATAGTTGGCAATATTTCGAAACAATGACTCACTGGATCTACATGTTCAGAGGCGAGTGTGCTGTAGAAGGGTAGAACAGGTCCAAATGTAAACACTGGCATTCATACTGTATAGATACTAAATATACAAGCTGGTGTTCTGTCTGAACCCTGTGTCTTCTCAAGATATGAATATTGTTTGCTATGTTCTCACCAGGCTATGTTTGCTGAGGTGTGGTATGTGTGTGTGTCTCTGTGTGACTGAGTCTGTATCTGTGGTATAACATGTGTGTTTATGTGTATCTGTGTGTGTGTGTGTGTGTGTGTGTGTGTATGTGTGTGTGTGTGTGTGTGTGCCAATGTTCTCTGTAGTAGAGTTTGTCACAGAAAGCTCAACCCATGTCATGCACCCAGTATTTGCAGAACTACAATGTAGGTCCTACATTGCAGGTTAGGAGGCATTCAAGTTCTGTATTCACAAGTGGGTTAATACGAGGTAAAAGACTTATGTTAAACTACTGTAAAACATGATATTTTCGCGGCATGAAATTTTCGCAAATTGGAGCCAACGGCCTTTTTCTTGGCACGAAATTTTCGCGAATTTCCACTGGCATTCAATGCATATAGCAGACAAGAACTTTCGTGGGCATTTTAATTTCAAGACAATTTCAAGATTATTGTAAAAGTTAAACCACAAATTTTCATGAGCATAATTTTTTTTGTGAATTTTGCGAGGAGCCAAGATTCATCAAATTAAAATTCTCAAGAAAGTTCTTGTCTTTTCTACGCATTGTGTACTATGTAGTCACAAGAGGGTTGTAAAGCATAAGACTAGCTGGACTTTAGTCACAAGAGGGTTAGGAAGCATATATTAAAGACTAGCTGGACTCTAGTCACACGTGGGTTTGGTGGCAAAAGACTACGAGTATACTGTGCTCTGTAGTCACAAGTGAGGAGCCTGTGTTGACAGTCTGCCTTAGATCTTGGGTTTGGGCGATGAAGTGACAAGTTCAAACAGACCTGACCCGGACTTGAGGCATCTTCCCAGAATACCTCCTCTACAATGCTGTACATGTGGTACTCTGGAAGAAAATGATTAATCAGGGCTGCCCAGACACAGTAGATGATACATAGTGGGAGTCAATCACAAACACAAACACACATACAGACACGTACACACACTAACATACATCCTGTAAAACACAATGAAACATGCAGTCTCATTCCTAGTCCATTTGTCTGTTTGCCTACATGTGTCTGCTCAAGGCTGCATGTTATACATCAATTTGTCTGTCTCTGATATAGAGTATACTACATACATTATATCTCACGCACTGCACTTCAGTCTGCTCCAAGCACTTGTGGACCTCTCTGCACACAAAGTACTGGTGCATGGCTATTGAGAGGAGAGTCTTTTTGTCTCCCTCTATAAGAACCTAAACATACAGTGTACATGTACATTCCCACACTTTGTACATTATACAAATATCACACACAGTATACTTCCCCGGTTTTCATTGACTAGTAAGAATCTGCATTAGATGCACAGCAAGTCAATAGTCTTGTCTGCTAAAATACTAAAATTGAACTTACATTGCTAGCGACACAAAATAATGTAATATAGTACAAGTTGACATATATGTGGCTTGTAGCATTTAAAGAGTTTTGCTTTTGTGTTTATTTACTTTCAGTCAATTGCAGAATAAATGACAGAGATCAACACTGATGAGATTTGAAAATCCTCGGCACATGAACATTTAACATTCAATATGAAGACCACTTTGAAGTACATGTCGTATGTTATACATGTACTCCTCTACTCTAACTACAAAAGCAACTTTGCAAGACGTAATCATCTATTAGGCCCTACACCTACTGTACTACCATCACAGACAGGTAAGCACCAACAAACTCTATGCTTTATGGCAAAGCCTAGAGGGATATGTTTTATTCAAAGTATACTGTAGCGTGAGCAGAGCTGCACATACTACAATGTGTATTACCGTCCGCTCCCAGTTCACACCCTGGCTACAGCCGAGTTCTAAATGAATAAGCACCTCGTTGTGCACTAAAGCAATGTCAACATTACCTTACAGCAGCCACGGTAGACGATGGTTCACACCTTTGTAGTGTGGGTTGCTGTGGTGGGTTTTTTTTTTTCCTTTCTTTCTTTATTCTCCTTAAGTATTTGTTTGTGATACTGCTTGACACATACAGGGAAGTGGGAAAGAGGTCTGCACTATGTACAGCTATTAGATCCCATTCATATCTGGCAGTTGTATTTCACTGTTTCCTCCTGAAGAACACCAAGATGACTTTTTTTCTGCGGCAGCACCTGATGTGTATCAAGACCACGATACAGTAGATCTCCTTGACGAGTGGCGAGTGGTTTAGGGCCTACTGTAAAATGAGGAATGTTCTCGTGCATTTTAATTTCATGAATTTCGCGAGCACCAAAATTTGCAAAATTAAAATGCATGCAAAAGTTCTTGTCTACACTCTATGCATTGAATGCCAGTGGCAATTCGCGAAAATTTCATGCCGCGAATATATCATGTTTCACAGTACATAACATCCCTACATGGCCAACTTTTTATGTTTGATGACAATGCCTCCATGTGAGTTTCTGCCGTAAAACTGACATTACAGCGTTAAGATAGTAGGGCGAAAACTCTTGGGAGGACAAGCGTACAGTGTTCATGTGAATGGGGTCTGGCTAGGCTGTCAGGAGGAAAAAGAAGGGGGTGGGGTGTGGCAAACCCTCATTGTCTGGCTCACAACATGGAGGGAGGGAGGGCCCCCACGGCCGCCGGCTGGTAATGCTTCTTGACAGTGCCAGTGGGGAATTGGGCAGAGAGAAGGGCCCTCCCAAGCCCCCACAAACACCCACCCATCTGCCGGCCGACACCCGAGTTGAGTTTGTCACATGCCAGGGCGAATTATGAATGTGAGGCATTCTTTCTCCGCCGAAGAATGCCCTCCGCAACGAGGCTCTCTCTCTCTCTCTTCGCATTTGGCCAAGATGCAGCCGTGTGGAGGAAAAGAGAAGTGCTATAGCAGGGTCCCTGGAGCACATGCTCACATTGTACATGATTGAATTTTTCCTCTTTCGGTTTTTTTTTGGGGGGGGGGTGGAAGGGACAGGCCCTCTTATTTTCATATTTCAGGGAAGATCATGAAGAATGTGTGGACACCGTGGGAAACTTTTACAAAGTGTCCACAAATAGTATAGAGATATAGGGCAAGCAGGTTAGAAAATATAGGCCAATCACTCAAAACAGCTTACATTATGAACTACAGCCAGACCTTACTGATTACTAGTCAAGAATATTTGATGACACTTTACCAGAACAGTCACAGGTGTCTTGGTTAACAATGCTACATACTGGCTGCTTGTATAATATCAAAACCAAATTTTGCTCTTTGAACATTCAGATGTCACTTGGCGCATAAAGTAAGAGTACGATTTTTTTTCTCTCTCGCTTTCTTCAAAGAAATGTGACTACTGACACATACCTATCAAGGGGGAAATGCAATCTAGCTATGTACCTTTTTAATCCAAACTTGAAGATAGGGGAGTAAAACAGAATTTTGATCTGTTCTCGGATTAGCATTATTAGAAAAATGATCTTGGCTGTCCTATACAACATAAAACAGGGAGATGGATTACTAGTTTTCCTGAAGCTGAAAGCACAAGTATTTATTTCCAAAAGCTTCCACAAATAATACTAAAATGGTAAACATCTCCCTTTCAATTCTTTAGTTGACTTCCTTTGGAAATTGAATTGATTTGATACTACCGTATGACCATTCTAGCACATGTCGGTGTCAAAAGAAAACTGGAAATACAGTTCAGGATTCAGATATGCTTTGGTCTTTATCTTTTTTTCTTTCAAAATGATCCTTTATTTACAATTATGTTCAATGGATGTACACTTGTACTTTATGCTGATAGTCCCAAGTTTCAGGTTGGTTCCAATACCAGAAAGTACTTGATGTACTGTATAAATGGCATGACATTGATTCCTATCACTATACTATCCCCAAGTTACCATGGCAACTTACTGAAAGGAAGGTGGTCTGGAGTCTCCGATGCCCCCTGTCCTCTCTGCTGGGGGTTGGGAATCCCCCCTTGTATCCGTGGTTACGGATGCTGTATCAGACCCATTGGTGCTTCCTTCAGCCGGCACAAGCTATAAAAGAGGGAAAGGAAGAAATGCAATAAAGAGTTCTGACCATAAAAATGTATGCATGACTTACAAATTACAGGCAACGGTATGCAAAAAAGAACTACACAAAACAAAACAGTGATGATCATTGCAACTTATATTGTAGTTCAAGAAAGTTGGCATTATAAAGACTGTGTCTGCTGCAAGAGAATCAGAGGTTTGCAAAAATAGATCATTGACTCATTCAATCACACATTTCAATATGATACACATATTTATTATTTTCTTTGGGTGGAATGGGGGAGCAGGCGGAGAGGGGCAAAACTACAGTCTTAAATACTCGTCCGATTAAATCGAGGACGTTTGTCACTCCAATGAACAATGCAAGATAACAAGGATTTACAGTGAAGTAAAGCTTTAAAGGAGGGTCTTTGCTACAAGCTTTTCGTCCCACTTGTACTATAGCATTCAGTCTCAAAGAAAATATCAAAGGGATGATGCTTGGAAGTTGCAAGTTACATTAAAAAATGAATGGGTTAATGTGTTAAAGCAAATAACAATAAAAATGTTTGGAAGTATGCATAAGGTAACTAGACAACTAGTGTATCTGATGGCAATCATTTATGTATGTTCCTAAACTTATGAGCAGTGAACTCCCCGCACCTGACCTTTAACCCATTGAGGATGGACTGATTTCCAACAGACATCCGCACGAGTATTCTCGGGACTCGTCTTCAACGGGTTGAATGCCATCACAAAGGTTGCAGAAGATATTAGATATTTATTGCTTCAAAATCTCATGCAAGCTACGCATTATTATTTCATCCTCCCTAATTTTTTCTTTCATCCTGAACAATCCTTTTGAAACTACATTGTACATGACTGCTTTCTGAAGATGAAAATGCTGAATAGACAGAGAAATGCACGCATCGCCATGGAACAAGGAAGTTCCTTTATAGTTGTATATAAAAAGGTCAGTCTTCTTCTTGTGTGTTCCTCAATATAAAGCCATCTCACAAGTGAGTCAACACACTGTATCCAGTGGAAGGGACTACACAGATTTTCTTCTCCCCTTTACTCATGTATGCACTGTGGTCACTTGTGGATGGTGGCTTCACAAATGCTTCCTGCTGATTATGCAGCACCCATTACACACTCTAAGCCAGTCCTAGATTCAAAGGAGCCCATACACCCAAGGAGCTAATGCCTTTCATCTTCTCCCCTCCCTCGCCCTTTGTTAAGCTTTGAGGGGCTCTAATTACAGGTTGGCCTAATCCTTCACACCAAGTACCCCCTCTTTTGAGGTCCAGCATTGTCCCTGTCTGTTGACCATTAGTGGGGGCTGAACAATCCTCTAGCAGAGGGCCAGCCATTGAAACACTTGCTGTACCCTTCTGCCTCAACGTTGACAGTTAACCAATGTGTATAACCCCCTAACACTTTGAACACAGACCATCTAGATTCAGTAAGTAATCGAACAAATGGGAGAATTTCATCTATGAAACAAGTTGTTTAGAATGAACTCTTATCAAAGCAGCAGAGAAGAGAAATCTGTATGAATCAGACTTGTTGATAACATTGTCCAAGGGATCGTTCTGGGGGTGTTTCATCAACGTTTGTTAGCGCTGACAATTTCAGCTAAAATCCGTGGTTTTGATTGGATGAGATGCTCTGGTCACTGACTGTTACTATGGTGATTGTCAGCGATGACAACTTTTAGCGCTGACAAACGTTGATGAAACACCCCCCCCCCCCCCCCCCCTGGTTAAGACCTAACTTAAGGTTTCTAATATTTTTTTGGTGAGATAATAAGAAACTCCTCAATAAGTATGAAAGAGCATGCAATTCCAAGAGGGATTCAACATTTATTTGATGAAAATTGGTTTTGAAATAGCTGAGATATATCCAAAACAGTACAATCCTAATAAAAGGTGGGTCCCACCTTTTATTACGATCGCTTTGTTTTACTTTATTTTTGGGTGTCTCAGCCATTCCAAATCCGATTTGCATCTAATAAACTTTGAATTCCTCTCACAATGGTATGCTCTGTATTACTTCATAAGTGGTTTCTTGGTATCTCGCAAAAAGGTAAAAGATAAATTCTCATCTCCACCAATACTACTGGTCATCCCTTTAAGAGCTATGACTATGATGAAGCCATACATTGCAGATATCAACTGACACTGTCTTCAACTTTGCTGTACATGTTACACTTTAAACAATAACAATAATTTGCATATAGCGAAAAATGGTCTACAAGATTCTCTGTGCATTTTACAAAACTTCCATCTCATATACTGTACATCAAAAAAAAAAATCATTTGCAAAAGGGATAACAAAATTCTAAGTTCCATAAGACTATTCAGACCTCTATTGTATACATACAAGAGGAACATGGCACACCATAAACTTTAATAAAGATACAAAATTCATCAAGACCAACGCCATGGAAAAAATGTAAATAAGTAAAAAATAAAAAGGGGATGACTGATGCAGATATTATGATACTATGGCATACTTGCCAACATTTCAAGATAAAATATCTTACTCGTGGATTGCAAAAATCTTATTTTACATTGTATATGCAAGCTGAAGTTAAAAATCTTACTTTTGGTCAAATCTTCAGAAAATACACATGAAAGGTATATCTAAATATTTTTTTAAAATCTGATTTCTCTGACAGAAAATCTGATTTTGCTATTTTTAACGTAAAAAATCTTACTGAATCTGATAAAATCTTACTAGTTGGCAAGTATGCTATGGTATCATACAAGTTGAACATATGCATACAAGCAGTGCACCATACACATCAGACAATGGGGAGAAAGGCAAATATACTCGAATGAGATCTATGATGCAAACATTGCCACATTAAATTTTACATTATCTGGTGTATAATATTCATGTAAGACTTACTTTCTTGAGTTTTCTAACAACATGTATGTACAGGCTCCCTGCAAGAATGTATTTTGAGCGTGTGTGTGTGTGTGTGTGTGTGTGTATGTGTGTGTTACTCCACTATGGCCATTTAAATAATCCAAGATAAACAGACATACACTTGTATTTTGTGTAATCAGATTCAAATCATAATTTCATTTTCCATCGCATGCAAGCTATTTCTAGCAGAATCAGACACAACTGATTTGTCTGACAATCAAGGTAAATTTGAGAGAGAGAGCAATCATCCTGAAAAAAATGAATGCTCTCTGAGATCCCCCACCCCCACCTGCCTTCAACAGAATCTTCATTTAAAATGCTGTTATCCAAGAAAAAAACATCTATATGCCAATGATAAACAGATGCAAATTCTGCATACCTGACCACCTATACACTGAACTACAAGTGTTTTCTCTTTCCTTGTGACATTCGGTCTGCAATTAAGACACAATTGGGACTTAGCCACGCCTGGGGGCACGTCTACACCGCTCGGCCGCCAAGCATTTTCGCCACTCCAAAAACACCAGCAGCCATTCTCTTTGATGGCGCGGCGGAGTAAAGGGCTGTTGTGTCTCACACTTTACCCTTATTTGGCGACGCAAAGACTGCACCGCCATCACACCTGCGGGACAAAATAATTACCAGCGGAGAAATCAAGACACTTGTCACAGGGACGGACAGAATGAAGAACCGGTGGTGATATAATATCACTCTCACTTGGGAGACCACACTCGAGGATCTTGTGCAAAGTGTATGCTGCATAGTGGGGCTGAATATTAAGCAGCTGCTGTACATACTGTACGACTGTACATACTGTACGACTGTACATACATACACTGTACATGGGCATTTCCACGGTAACTCACGTTACATTTTGAACTCAAAATTAGGTCGTTGAGATCAATATCCTTAAAACCTAATTAGTGATATGAGTTACTATATGTGAATGAGTATCATGCACCTCCATCCTACCTCACAGCAACATTACATCCACAGACTCTTATGAGAACTACAATGTATGAGAAAAAACACTACAAATGTCGGTAACTCACGTTACATAATTTGGACATGTAAAAATTTGGTATGTCTTATATTCAAAAGTTTCCTCAAACAAGAAACAGAGAGACTTTAAAGTCTATTGTGTCAAAGTCATGGACTAACAACATACATCACAGAGTATGGTAAAAATTCAAATTGTCTTACATTCTCCAGGTATCGTCATGTGAAGCGGTAACTCACGTTACGGTAACTCACGTTACAGTTTGTCCACATGATCACAAGACGATTTTTTGTCTTAATAATCCAAAGAAAACTTACCAAGACAACTTTTTTTCACAAACAAACTCCATGAATAAAGAATCTAAATTGATTTGAACATTGATCTGACAGTAATTAATCCCATTCTATCCATGAGATTACCAAAAGGCAGGAAACTTTACATTTAGAATACCAACTTGAAGATAAATTTCATTTTTAATTGAGTCATTTTCCAAGCTTTCATTTGTACTGAGACAAAAATTGTATTCAACAAAATGATATGAAACAGAGTCTATTTCATTAAATTACACTCTTTTCCAGTTAACAAATGCATCAGAAATTGAGGATTTAATTGAGAATTTGATTTGATTGTTTTTTTATTTTACTAGATTTAAATGGATTTCAGGCTATCTAGATAAAACAAGTCATCCATAAACTATTCCATTTAATACACTGAGTCACGAGACTAGAGACCTGTACATGTAGTCTGTGGAGAGTTTAAAGGTTCAGAAATGAATATTTCAATAAATCTTTTAACTTTTAAACAATATATATTATATTTTATATTCCAATTATTTGATAATTGTTTGAATTACTCGATAATCAATCGTTTGTATGTTTGATTTGTTTACAAATTCTTATACTAAACTGGTACAGAAATTAGACTTGAATTACAGAAACTGCAGATAAATTTTAGTTATCTGCTACCAGTATTGATCAGTTTAATAAAACATGTTCATAAATGTTTAAGCCTTAAAAAACAATGGCTGTGGTCTATGAAATGTCAAGTAGCCATAATTTAAATTGTACATACATGTAAAAAGTATACCACTTTTTTCTAGAGTAATCAAGCAGACTGAAGCAGTAAATCCCAATGAAAAACATGAATAGTTAATATTTTGTGATCAGGAGGCTAACTATTAATATCACAAAATGTTGATAGTTTGCTTTAAGGTACATGACTGTCCAGCTCTTAAAGAAAATGTCTGATAATGAGGTTCACATTCAACAAGTTTTTGGTAATAGATCAGCATGTAAAGTAAATTATAGTAAACATGGAAAAGTTTCATTGTAGGATTTTGCAACAATATAGCTAAAACCTCAGAGTAGAATAGTATAAAACACATAAGCGTGTCAAATTCACAATGTTCAGTTCTCAAAAATCTCAGAAAAAACAGCAGGAAGCGAGCTCCAATCTTAAAATTCTGTTCATTCATGTACAGTGTAAATGTTTCAGCCTCATAAACAATGGCTTTGGTCTATACAGGTAGGTATAAACTATGAAATGTCAAATAGTAATCACTTGAATTACAAAAACAAGAACTTTTCAAGAGTAATCATGCAGTGATTATCCCAATCAGGAGGCTATTAATAGTTATCACAAAATTTTGAAAATTTGCTGGAACAAGGTCCATGCAGCTTTAGAAGAAATGTCTTTTAACAACTTTTGTAACAGATCAGTATACATGCACTGTAATATTAAATAGTAAATGTGGAACAGTTTCTTTCAGAAGTTAACATGTGATGAACATGTGTAATTGATACATTGTACATGTAGACCAGTTGGTTTGGTGATAGAGAGAGACCAAGAGAATAAAAATCTACTGGAAATAGAATCTTCATACAAGAGTTCAGTAATCATGTACTCATTGGTTACTTACAATCACAACCTTCATATCATTTCTTGGTATTAAAGAAAAATCATGTTGGTAACTCACGTTACATTGTGGTAACTCACGTTACATGGTAACTCACGTTACAATTTTAAGACCTCTGTTATGAGAATTTGAAGCAAAGACTATAAGTCCCATCATATTTCTTGGATGTGTGCTGCATAGTTATTTGATAATCCAAAATACCATGTCTCAGTTGGGCATAGTAAAATTGCTAGGTTAAAAAGTTCATGTTTCGGTAACTCACGTTACAGCAGCTTCTCGAGCTATGTAAGAGCACGCTGCTGTCCGAAGTACATATCTTATATCGAGGTCTCCACTCTATTTACTGCTAGATCAACATATTTTTGATTTGTAAAACCAAACAAAGTTTGATTTGAGCCTCAAATATAAAAAATTATCACAAAGAGCAACAGAAATGCATTCTTAGGAATTTTTAGGTCAAAAAATGCTTTCTGGTTTCAAAAGGTATAAAAATGCACAAAAGGGAACTTTTCCTAAAGGTAAAGTTGGTTTCACACACTTCAAACTATGGCTAACAAAGTAAGATTATCAGTTGTCCTGAAATATGCGGGTAAAATTTTGGTGGTCATGTCGCACAACTCACGGAAATGCCCACATACATACATACATACATACGTACTGTTGTGTATACATGTACACACATACATACATACAATGTACACTGTACATACTGTACGACGGTACATGTACATACATAGAGCTCAGTGAATGCTGGCAATAGTTTAACATCGGAAGAGATACATTGCGAAATCTCGCGCTATCTCCATAAGTTGGTGATACACTTGACCCCTCCAAAGCATCACTGCATGATAATCAGTGTGCAGTCTATCCATATCTCTCTGCTCCTTTGAACCACAGTATTCTCTCAACCTATCAGCCATGCACTCCTCTTCTTGAAAGCTTGCATCACATTTACAATTTGTAGCATTCATCTCTCATTTCTTCAGATACAATGTACTATCCCTTCCTATGCCCAACTATATCTTTTTAATGTCATATTTAGTATATTTTCTGTCATTACCCAAGGAGGTAAGAACTAGAGGTAAGAGGAAAAATTCTAAACTGATCGGGGGGAGAGCTTCAAATAAAGGTACTATTAATATATTGACACATTAGTTAACAATGCATTGATCTGAAAAACATTGCAATCACCTCATTTTTAGATCATGCATACTCAGAAATATTGAGAATGGAATGGGTTATTGACGGAGCTAATGAATTACAATAAAGAAGTTTTTTTACTCTATCTACGATGATCGGTAGATGCATGCCACAGTCCTGTGGTACAGTTGGATGCTTCGATTACAAACGTGTGTGCCACTTCTGCTATACAGAAATGTAAGAATACAGAACTGCAATCAGCTAGAAATGCCCACAGGCTTGGCTGACGTGACGAATCTTGGAGACCACGCTTGCTCTCCAGCAGACTCCTACAATTTTTTACTCGACGAAAAGAATGTGGGTGACAGCAAAGAACAAAATACAGTATCCCTCCAAAGAGAGAGAGAGAGAGAGACAGGCGGAAAAAAAACGCAAAAGGATCCAATGCATGACTCATTTGATGACACCTTGCGCTGTAGTTACTGCACCTGAACTCCTCACACTTGCATCAATATCCCAGCCTGATGACTTTCATTAGCGCTGATGGAAAATCAATTGCGGGAAGTACAAAAGCCCAAACGTTCCCCCCTCGAATTACGGGGCTTCCAAATGGGGGAAGAGCTCAGAAATGGCTTTGAAAGTGACTGCTTAATTTTGCAGATGACATTTTGGCTGCAAACATCTGGATATCAAATTCCATCACTGCTCAGTGATGCACACTTGAGACTCCAGTGGCAACAAAATTTCAAATACACTTTATGTAGATCTATCATAAAAACAACACTCTCAAAGTTTTTCAATGTACCAGGTACCTCCACTACATCAGATGGATTCTTCATAATCAATTTCATGTAGAATTGTCCTACAAATGTAATATACAGGACCACAAAAAGGTATTCACCATTATAAATGTCTTTTAGAAATCTATTCATGATTCCATGTTGTTTGAAACATACATTTATATATAGTTTTGATTCAGACAAATACATTATTACACACGTTATAGAACATATCCCACTTTCCTTCTTTACAAATGTACATATTTGGTTGTTGTTGACTTCTTTTTGCATTCCATCTGATTTCAAAAGACTGTATACATGTGTATATACAGAAGAGGCAATTTCATGACACAACAATAGATGAGATTTTGAAACTGCTGTCAACTGCAATTACATGCAATTTCTCAATCTATTACAACAAATTATTGACAGATGTCACATTTTATAACATACTGGTACCCATGATCCCTAGTAAACTAGTCAATGAAATCTATAATGTATGCTTTAAAATGATCAGTGAATTGAAACTTACCCATGAAACCACACGGCCATTGAAACAAGGTAATTTGGCATCATCGTCCACTATTTCTTCCTTCACGACCCTGCAAAAAACAAACAACAAACAAACAAGAATAAACATTAAACGTCCACTATCATGATTTAACACAATCAACACTGAATATTAATCATAATAAACAATGCAGAAACATTAAATAGAAATTTGATACAGTAGGTTGCCAGCATCACAGACCACATAATCGCCTTTCTCCTGGCCGATTAATTTGACACAATACTTTGAAATCATTATTTATAAAAGAAAATTGAGAGCTCTTTGAACTTGCCTATCAAACTGAATGCACTGAATGTATACTGATACATTAATGTACATTGTACATCAATTGTTCTACGTGTACATCAAACACGGGAAAATTTTACAGCTTAACTTTTCAGAATGGGGAGGTGGGGCATCTTCAGCAGTAGTGTAGAATGGATATATTCACATTGCAAATATGTATTTTAAGTCTATTTTGGAGCAACCAGTAGAAACATTTAATAGGCATCACATGGTCATCATCTCATGGTGTTGTATATTCCGGAGTGTTCATGAAACAATGGCAATCAACTGTTGTGAACCCTTTATAAATATTTGAGCCTATGAATGCATTTGTGTGTGCTTGTGTGTATACTGGCACATGCTTCTTCAAGAGGATACTAATTTTCTACCATATAAATTTTGAATACAGTAAGAATGGCCTCACATATATTACATTAGTTGTCATTTTCTCCTTTCTTTTTATTGTTTTGTTTGTTTTAGAAATCAGTAATTCCATTGTTATTAAAGATAGTTCTGTACTTCATACTACATTCCTTCATCCCCTGGGCACTACAACATTTGAGAAAACAACAGAATATACTACTTTCCCACCCATTTATTTATCCCCTCTCCTCCTATCCCCAAGAGAAATTTGTGGTCTACTATTTGGTATCTTCCCAGCCAAGCCATGACTATTCAGTCATGCAATCAGTCAATTCATCTGAGACTCGCGATAGGAGAAACTTCAGTTCCCTTCCTTATCGTAGTAGAGAAAAGGGAGGAATGAACTTCCATGGCAACTTGCATCATCTTTGAGGACAGCATCTTCTGCTTCCACACCCCCCAAATTCCATCCAACTCCGCCACAATAGACTTGCACTTATTGATGAAGAGCATGATCACACGCAAACTAGAGTACAGTGTGAACCTTAGGCAGGGGCAGATCTGCACGCCTGCATGCGGGGGCATGGGCCTGGAATAATTCTTTCGCACGCTGGTACGGGGAATTCATTCATCTACGGCTGTGACTCATCTTCATGTTCAAGGCTGGATGTCAAGGCTAACAGTTCCGGATGGTCTTTGGGAATATGGAGCTGGTTCAAACGTATTGACCAGCAGCTAAGACACACTGAGTGAGTTTACACTGTACAATAGCTCATCACATGTCAGTGCATGCAATATATGCATTACATACAATTGTATTGTCAGCAGCTCGGCTCTATCACTGCAACTGACAATGCCAACGGTTTTATGTTCATCACATCTCATTACAGTCATGAGAGGGTACATGTACAATGTAGGCATACAGCGATGGACTGAGAAGTAAAATAGTCGTCTCCATGAGGTCAAGCAATAGCACTGATACAAGAGGCATCAGTTTTGCCACTATCAATCCACTTACAAAAAATCGTGAAATATTAACATCAAGGAAAGTTGTACGGCATACATGTACCACTTGTACATGTAGATACAATGTACGTACAGAAATGAAGAATGCTTTCAGGTCATGTGCCAGTTGCCTCTACAATGTACACTCTCAGCTAACTGCAAACTACAGATTGAACAAATTTTAGCATTGCATTGCCAGGAAGTGCATTCAGTATGAACTAAACTGTAGACGCAATTGTACAGTGTACATGTGTACCTTTGCACATATACTTGTACCTGCAGCATCATGAAGCAGATACTTTGTAACCAAACATGATATAAATTCCCCCACAAACATTTGGACATACCCCCATAATTGTCTTATTGTGTTTGCTCAGTACACAAAAGTATGCTGAATTGATTTACAACTGTACTAGCGCACAAATTTAACAACATTCATACAAATTATAAGCAGGTTTGTATAAAAATACAGATGTACTGCTTCATCTTATGATATCTGTAAATCCTTATATTTCATGGAAGGAGGCACAGGGAGGGATAAATGAAAGATAAGAAACAATCATTACGGACCATAAATTACAAAATGAAAGGGGATGAATTTACAATCTGGCTGGCCTACTGGGCAATGAGGTCGAGAAACAGTTATAAAGAGTGTTGTCATGCTGCACAATTTGATAGACCACCCTTACACATTGTGCATTGTACATGTAGGTTTACAAACAAAACTATAAAATATCAATGTCTGAACATCTGCAATAAATGCAGGTAATAAATAATAACACAATAACAGCATAGTGTGCATTTCAGGGGGGGGGGGGAAGCCTGATGCCATGGGCAAGCAAAAAATATGTTTTGGCATGCAATCTGACAAAAAGAAAGAAAGAAATAGATCACAGTCTACATCAATGAATATCTAAACACAGCTCAGGAATGGCTCTTAAAAATGGTTTGATGGGGAAGACTAAACAAATGCCTGCAAGAATCAATGTTAGGACAACTTGACAGCATTTATAATCAGCCATTTTCAGACCTCCTGGCAATATACTGTAAAAGTGGATATTTTCGCGCAACTAATTTTTCGCGCTTGGCCGGGTCAGAAGAGTTTAGCATGTTTTTTAATTCCGCGGAATCAAGACATCACGCACAGGAACCTATGGCCACAAAAATATTCGCGGGCTTTTATTTTCGCGCTAGTTTCTGGTTGCGCGAAATGCGCGGAAATTTCAACACCACAAAAATTTCCACTTTTACAGTAAATATTTCCACGTTTATGACACTCACATGATCATGTTATTATGATGAAATCTACCGTTTTCTTCTTTCATAGCTATGAGATATTAAGTACAAAATTGTACAGTTTACTATAAAGGTGATGAATGACCTTTACTACATTGTAGCACTCCTTCAATTCTTCTAACCAATTTTCTATAAATTTTGTAATCTTTCAAGTACCATGGTATTGGTGAGCCAAGCAGGTATACACTTTACACTAGCCAAATACATACCAGGTACATTGTACATGTACATCCTTTGGAATTGCCTGTGTCAGTTTGATACGTGTATTGAGTGCTTTTGCTGTTTACACTTACGTCCAAGGTCTCTTGACAACTAGATGCACAACTAGACATCTGTTTACGATGTACTCACATGCACACACTCTACAGAGTTAATAGAAGGCTTGACACAAACTTTTTTGTGTCAGCTGGTCCCTTCGGGCCACTAAAATCTTTAAATCTGACATTTTAGTGGCCCCCAAAAGATGTAGAACATGGCTGAGATATCCATAAACAAAGAGGTCCTGAGAAAGGGGGAGGGGGGGGGGGACCCACCTTTATTAGGACCACTTTGTTTTTCTTTGTTTTACCATGGATACCTCAACCATTTCAAAACCAACTTTCATCAAATTAACTTTGAATTCCTCTTAGATAATATGCTCTTTAATATTTCAGAAGTGGTGGTTCATGATCTCATAAAAAGTTAAAATCTGAATCCCCCATCTCAACCAAAACTATAGGTACCATCCCTTTAAGGCTGTCCCAAAAGAAAGTCTTCCCAACCACTGCAAAATATTGTAGTTTGGAGTTTAGAATCAGTAAATTTCAAAATGCATCTGTAGCTGGGCAAGAGCTCCTTTGGGACAGACCCCCTTTAAGAGTTCCCTAGTTGTCTATCGTGATGTCGGCATACGTTTCCGTGGAAACCGGCGATGGGCAGACATTTCTCCTCTCTCAAGGCAGCAGTTTCTTGTGCGCACATATGTGTATGTGCCCTCCACCACAAACAGAGCAGGTCACCGGAAGTTTGTGCCGCGTTCACCTCAGAGCCCGTTTAGAATCCCCACAAAGTACAACTCTCGGAGGTTGTGCTAGACTTGCACTGGGTGTGATCTTTAGCTCAGGGTCACCCAGACGCTTTGTAACGTGACAATTTAGAGACCCTATATCATCTGGGGTGAACACGCAACATCTCTCAGAGGTTATGCCATGGTTTGCGGGACTCTTTAACGGGGTACTACTCCACAAGACTACCTCTTAGCAAATGTGTGTGTGTGCATCCATGCGTAAGCTCACAAGGCCAAGGGTAGGGCAGTGTATAACTTGGTATAATAAATCAGTTGCGGTGGCTTGTCAAAAAGGAACTCTTTTCATGTACATTTTGTAGCTGTTTTTTACTCTACTGACTGTAGACTGGTCAAAGTGTTTGTACACTGTAAACTTTATACTCAAATGACCAAAAATGACCTCCTTCTCACCTTAACACACATTTTAACATTAACCATCTAAAGAGCCCTCTAAAGTTTTCTTTACTTTAACTAGATGTAGGTAGTCATGAGTCGTATACTGTAATTTCTGTGTAAATCGAATGCAAACTGCAAATTCAGAATCAAGTGTATTGATTTGCCTCTTGAATACACACACCCAGGGCAGGCTGCAGGCGGCATTCGTGATTTGACTTGCGAGTACACAGATAGTCTATTCACCCTTCATATATTCCCAGTGTTTTACGTGGTCTTTACTAAACATACAAAAGGAAAAAAGTGTGGAGCAGACGTTAGACGCGATATAATAATTCATTGCAACTAAACATGTGAAATGAGGTCACGGCAGCTCCGCAGCCTGCAGGCAGCAGCAAGGGCCTAACGTTAGACAGCAGCCAGCAGCAGCGTATCACCATATCGGTGCGGGACCGGACTCCTGCGTAGAAATTGGTCTCCCACTACAACACCTAACTTCAGATTTCGTTCTGTTTTTTTCACTGCTGACAATTCCCTCTCTGCTATAATCTTTGACACCATATCTAGCCACAGCATCGTGACAATATTCCTCTGCACATTCCAGGACACGTCTGGCGAGTTGCGGAGCCGTTCTGACTCAAATATAACTCACCCGAAGTCATCGTCCATAGATTTGAAGAAGAATTTGTAGTTCGGCCGATTGAGAACATTCTTGAAATCTCCGAGTGTAACATCCGCGGCAGGTATCGGCAATTTCACAAGATATGGAGTGTCTTCATCGTCTATATGATATATAATCTTCGTCTCCTCCATCATCGGAGGGACCTCATAGGAATCAGATCAATATCAATCAACAAAATACTGCTTCTTTTCCAGATATTTCCACAATGTTTGGCCGGCGATCGACTTCGAGCAAGGCACAGTCCATGAACAACCCGCAGTTGTCGTATACCGTTCCACTACACACACACAGCAAACCGTGGAGAATAACCCCGCATACGAAACGCTGCAATCTTGTGTGCATAGGTTCACTGTCATGCATGTAGAAACGTAGAAAGCACTCACTGTGCGTGTGATGCATTACAGGAGCACCGCAGTTGGTCTGCCAAGTGTTTGCAGGCGCCATGTAAAACTCGGCATACAATAGCTCGGCCAATAAGCAGTTCGACCTCGTCCAATTGCTTGTAAATCTTGCAATTTGCAGCTTGTCATTTGAACAAGCAATCAGTACAGAAGAAATACGATATAAGTAGGCACCTAAGTAATTATAGCTTTCTCGATCTCGAGGATAATAGTGACAGACATTCAGCTACTTGAAAAATAGAGAACCATACGCCACTGCGTTTCCAAGGCTCGTATCAGGGAGGTGGAAGAGACTCTTCCACCTCCCTGTTCGTATCATGCACAGGACCTGCCAGGGATGTGGCAGCCCCCAGCATTTTTATTTTTTTTTTTGATAAGTGCTGTCAAAGCGTATCTCTGAATGTATCAGAATTTTGAATCAATGTGCTTGACAGTGCGTTCCAATTGTTGTTCTATGAAAAATAGAACCGAGTATACTGTGGTCTGTAGTACATATTAATCGTGACCTCTTTTTGAAATAGAGTAGAATAGACATCAGTTTCTAAATATCTGCCTCTCACCTCCATCGTGTTATTAAAGCTGCACACTCACAGTGCTAAGTATACTCTGTTTAGAGTTTTTCAACGTATTTAATCCAGATCCAGGTCCAGATCCAGATATCAACTATATATATATTTATATATATATATATACAGGGCTCGACACTAGCGGTGGCCCGGGGCCACCAAAAATGAAAGTCGGGCCACCAAATTTCAAAAAAGGGCAAATTTGGTGGCCCGCCTCGGGCCACCAATTTTTTTTTGAAAAGTATGTCAATAAATTCGCAACTTTTTGCGCCGGAAATTAGCAGTTAAATTTGTTCAAAGGATTGGTGAAAAGGACTGAATGAATGCTTGAGAGTGAGTGTTGCAAGTTTGTTGAAGTTTATTTATGTGTAGATATGTCCAACTTCTAATTCTTACTATCATAAATCTTAAATATTTGACTCATTAAAAAAAAGGACTTTTAATGTTTTTTATTGGTTTTTTTCGGGACACCAAATTTTTCTCTCGGGCCCCCAAAAATTTGAAATTTAGGATTTTGGTGGCCCCATCGGGCCACCAAACAAAAAAGTTAGTGTCGAGCCATGATATATATATATATATATATATATATATATATATATTTGCCGTTGTTTATATATATGTGGTTTCACTGAGCCAGTGATTGATAATAGTATAGCATGACTGCATGAGGAGCCGGGAATCGATTGATAATTTAATCAATTGAAATGACTTTACGTTGATGTGTCTATTAAATACAAACAGATTTGTATTTAAACAGTTCTATGCTGTGCAAGGATTTATGGTGACACTGGAAGAAAACCTAAGAATGCCAAGTTATCTGAAGATGCACTTGAATTACATACCGGTAAAGTATCCGCTTCAAGGGTCACTGTTTTAAATGTATGTTAGTTATCGGGGCGAGTTGCTAGCGATAGCCCGATGGTACTATGAGTATGAGGCGCATTAGATTGTAAACGAGTTGTCCCGACTGTTGGCTTCTCCAGCTGAACAAGAACGGGCCATTGATAAACACTGGAAGGCTGTTCCGTTGATCAGACATACTCCACCACGTCAAATACAAGTACACCGTCGAACTCGCAAGACCGTGCGGGCTCACTACACCACAATACTTTCTTAGCTCACGTTTTGCCGAGGCCTTCTTTGCAAAAATATCATTTCACTCATGGATTGACCATAATTTTAGCCCATTTCTGTTCAAAACTGACGAGAAATAAATTAAGTAAACCAAACGTCTTCTTGAAAACCCCTAGTTCACGAAATCCACTGAAATTTTCGCATTTCAAGGCTGTAATTATTCTTTGTACGGTTTTAATGAAATATTTACTATTTATATTGCCGAGGTCAACTTGCAAGATAAAAAAAAAAAATCTTTGAATGGCAGTCAAACTGTTTAGGACAATGTCTCGAAGATTTCAATTCACCTCCCCCCCCCCCTCATTTTCCAGTTGAATATCTTACGAAAATACGTGGCTCTTTAATACTCAAGAAAACGAAGTATAATCAACGCAAAGCATGTAACAAATCTCTTTACCAGCAAAAATCATGCTTGTAAAAATTTGGGTCCCTCAAAGGAGATATTTCGACTATGAATGATTGAAAATAATGATAACAGTAATTAAGAAGTTAGACGAGACGAGATAAATGTTATCTGTGATATCAATTTGAGAATCGATATGTGATTTATCTCAGAAATGCATGTGTATATAAGAATATACAGCATACGTTAACAACAATGAAGAAAAAAAAACAATAACAGAAGTGTAGGCTCTATATGGCTGGGTGGTAGCATTATACACCGCTACCGCAAAATATAATGTTTTCACTCACCTATATGGCTTGATTTCACTACTCCTGTATCATTCTCTTGACTAACGGTTCTGATTTATCAGAAGATCTCTCCGTATATTCCTTATCACATCAGTTACAAATTTGATTTGCTATTAAGAATTTGTTGTTATTCCACAATGATTACATTCCAGAGTATGCGTATTTTCATTCATCACGTCTGGCTGATTTTGGAACAATTTCTTCTCTTCATTTCTTGTTTATCTTTATGAACCCAGTATATACGTGTACATGTATATGTAAAAGTATATCCGGGGAGCATTTTGTCTGAGATTCTGTATTTATCAACACCATAAGTATTCCGAAATATGAAAGCGTATCTACGATTATAACATCATAATTAATATGTATGATAGGTGATAGGACATTTACTGTGTCTGCTTCAAAGCACTGGAACAATTTACCACTTACCGTTAGACAGTCTCCATCAGTCAGTGTGTTCAAAAAAGCCTTGAAAACACATTTTTTCAGTTGCAACTAGTTCGTAGCTGTAACATTTATCCAATTATACATACTGTCGTACATGTTTTGAATTGATTGTAAGCGCTTTGGGCCTTGTGGGAAAAGCGCACTATAAATAATAGTACTCTCTAAAAAAAATCGAGTGAACATTTTCACTCTAAAAAGAGTGAATACAAAAAAGAGTGAATTTCGAGTGAAATTGGAGTGAATTTTGAGTGAAAATGCTCATTTTCACTCATTTTGGAGTGACGTCAGGGATCACTACAAAATCTTCGAGTGATCCCTGACGTCACTCCAAAATGAGTGAAAATGAGCATTTTCACTCAAAATTCACTCCAATTTCACTCGAAATTCACTTTTTTTTGTATTCACTCTTTTTAGAGTGAAAATTTTCACTCGATTTTTTTAGAGAGTAGTAATGATAATGATAATAATAATAATAATAATAATAATAATAATGATAATAATAATAATAATAATACTATGTCCATAAGTCACCCGAGACGTAAAGCATTTGGTTTTTATATAAACCATAATATCTTCTCGGTTAAAATTTGTTTCAATAGCCAGATGGGCGTTCTTTTTGATCATGGTGGTTCCATTTTTATATAGTGATATATATATATATATATATACATATATATATATATATATATATATATATATATATATATATTTATTTATTTATTTATACATGAAATAAAGAAATAAACTGGTAATGTATATTTTTGCCGATAAAGAATTAGTTTTTTTCGACTCAAATTTTCAGCAGCCTCCGCCTTCTTCAGGAGTCTTGACTTGACATTACCAGTTTATTTGAAGAGTTTGTTCGCAAAAACCGATAAGTCCATTTTTGAAGATTTTGAAGTACGGTCTCTGTCATAAAGTACAAAATGATACCTTTTAAATGATATATCGGTCACTATACATATAAAGGTACGTTTTTAAAGTTATGGTCAAAAAAACAAAATTTTTCTTATTATTCTCTTTATTTTTCTGACCTTTAATCGCAAATATCTCCATTTGGCAAATATGGAGAGAGAGAGAGAGATGGAGAGTTTAAAAATGTATTGTCCGATAAAATCCAGAAATTCGCCTTCCACTCGCAGAAAAAAAAAGAAGAAGAATATAAGTAGCATGCTGACAAATCATTATAATTATACTATATAAGAGACTGTAAAAATAAATGATGTCACACAAAATAAATTCTCCAGGGATACATAAAACATATACAAAATTGTCCTTATCAAATGTTAGATATAAAACACTGGAGCTGGTGTTCAACTTCCGGTGCTCATAATTTTGTGTTAAATCAACACCTACGGGCGTCACTTCAAGATACAAAACTGCTCTTCTTGTTCATTTTGAACATCAACAAGCCAAACAAGTACTTGATTTTTGGAAACAAAGTTTTGAACAAAATTTTACACCACAGCAACACCAGCTGGTGTGGTCTCCTGTTGACACTGGACGGGTGTTATACCATTGCAATCAGCAATGTCAAACAAACATCATGTAATGTCATTGTTCAATCAACACCAGCACAGTGTCAAAAATATCACCAGCTGTATAGAGTGTCAAATATAACACCACAAAGTAACAGATGAACACTTTTCAACTCAATCACTATACTTTCTGCACCTGTCGGTATGGTTCTCTATTGACACTTGATCGGTGTTAGATTTAACACCTATGGTGTTGATACAACACCGATCTTTTTCAGTGTAATTGCCAAGTTGCCAACTTTCTCCCTAGAAAAATAAAAGAAAGAATGAGAAAGAAAGGGGATAGGGAGAGAGGTTATTCAAAAGTATAATGTACGTTCTACCAACTTACTTGTTTGAAAGATATCAGGGAAGAAAGAAGTGAAACTTTGCCAGCTTCAACTTTCAATGATATTTACCAATAATTATTAATAGGGTTCTATGCAAGAGAACTGGTAAGTTGCTTTCTATTGTGGCTCGCACACTTTTACTCAGGTGTTTGTGTGGTAATCATCGTTTTACTGTAATACCCGCGGTGAAGGGCGCCCCCTTTGGAACATTTTACGTCCTCTTAGTTACTATTATGGTGGAAAATTGAGCAAAGAAAATGGGATTCCATCGGGATTCGAACCCGAGACCTCCGGATTGCTAGCCCGGTGCTCTACCGACTGAGCTATAGAAAGCCCTAGTTCAGGGTTCGTCCCAGAAACCTTAAATTCTCAATGCTCGAATGGTCAGAAGCTATAGCAGTGTGTTTGTGTGTGACACACACGTACACACTTGAACCTGGCATAAGCCCGAAGGATAATTCAACTTGGGGATAAATGCGAGAAATAACCGAAGTGAGCGCAGCAGCTTTTTGAGTATGTAACAAACGCAAACAGAAAAACTGATCAGAATGAATATTATTTATCAGTGGAAAATTGAGCAAAGAAAATGGGATTCCATCAACATTTTGCTTACTTAACATTATATTACTCCAAAACATTGACCATCGTGTGATGAAAGATTTTAAAATTGTAACAGGTGTAGTTGCGTATTCTTAAATCAGTTTACATGTAGTTATAGTGTATAGAATATAATGAAAAGAATGCATTGTCTTTCAAGTCCTAGACTGGAGACGTATACAATTCAAATATCAGAGGGAAAGGTCGGGTATAACAGATATCGGTTAATTTAGATTATATAGACGCAAAATTTTAGAGATCACAAACTGCTGTTAACGCCATCTGGCAACCAAGTATCGTTAGACAGAATAATAGATTTAATATTGTAACTGAAAACGTCAGATACATATATCAATTCAATTCAATTAAACTCAATTCAGCTGAATTCATTTCAGTTCAATTCAATGTTCAGTTCAATTCGATTCACTGCAATTCAATTCAATATAATGATTCAATCAGACGTCAAGATACCATAAAGGTTAGTAAAAAAAAAAAGAGCAGAGACTTGTCACCTTGGACATGCTGGATGTTAAAAGGTAAGATTGCTATCATTAGATATTTGCTCGTGTTATCAATGCATTCTGTTCCCTCAAAACTGCTGGCGGTAAAATACCGCCACTTATGGGGTACATTGTCACCAACCAGCCCATGTCTTGTTCACTGTCATCAGGCTATAGTTTAAATGTTTTATCTTATCATCTACTTTTGTATATACCAACACGCATCGTAAAATATTAATGTTAAATATCATTATGTATATTTGTCCTTTGTTGTTGTTGCTTTACACTGGCAAAATAATAAAAAGCTTCATCGAAAAATGAGCTAACTCCAATTTTGTTGAGTGGAAATATTGTTTGCGATTAACGGCTGCTAAAAAAAGTAACAAAACCGAAACAAGACATGGAAAATACGAGATATTTTTTGTAATCTTAACTTTGAGAGTATTCCTTGCTATGAGGATTGTTACAAGTTAGATATCAGTGGAAAATGTTTTGTTTTCCTCTTTCAGATAATGGGCTCAATTTTAAATATTTAAAAGGAGCGCTTAGCTCATTTTGCCATGAAACTCGTCATATCCATGATATGATATCGTATTCATGTATTAGGTACATTTTCATTGTAATACATTGTAATGAGGAACGTAGTAAACAAATGAACAAGACAATAATGAACAAATCGGGCAAAAAGAAAATTATTTCCGTACATAGCACACCAAAACGCTGCGCTCCCATCCAGTCAGGAAAAGAATCTGGGGCCCGTTGCATAAAACATACCATTGAATTTTAATGGTAACTACCGTCAAAATAGGGCGTCACAACCAATCAGCATCAAGGATTATAAAATTTACCGCTAATTTGAAGACTTACCGCTAGAAAGGAGCGGTTAAGTCCAGCGGTAAGGGTTTTATGCAACAGGGCCCTGATAATCCTTCCCGATGTAAATTATAATTCCCGTGAAAAACATGAACAAGAGAGGGAGCTGTTTAAAATTGCGTTTCCAGCAAGATCAAAGAGATTATACCTAATCTCTTTGAGCAAGATGCAGATACGTTCGCGTTTCGGTAAGCACTATTTGGGCACCCGTCCCGCTTCATCATGAATATTCATCAGGCAGTAAGATACTGTCCTAGTAAATGGCAGAACGCTGGATACGTGCAAAACGTATGGCCGGGAAATGTAAAAATCTCGAAAAATTGCATCAACGGGGAATGTTAAAACGTCTCTCCGGGAGATGGAAAAATGTTCAGTTTTGCCGAGAAACAACCAGTGGTCCGGAACTGGGACGTTCGTGATGACTGGCAGCGGGTTTTCCCCGTAGGTTTTCCCCAACGGTGCGATGCGATCGGTCCACACAGCGAGTTCTGATTGTAAACTCACTCGCCCACCACAAATGATGCTGCTGATCGACGACCAGCCAGGAACTGTTTTCCAGTCAGTGCGAAGTCCAAGTCCAGGCGGTACTTACTACTAGGCAAGACGTTCGACGCCCGATTTTCTTATGCTTGAAGCGGTAGCCTGTCGCCTGTTAAGTGGACACCGAAACAGGGTTAGTGAAAAGACCATAGAATAGAAGCGGGATTTTTTAGAGTTGATTACTTCCGCCAAGTCCTAAAGGGTAAAACTCCTATTTATATTCATAATGCTATCACCAGGAATCAATCTTCGTAGTCACATACGTGAGCTGCGGAATTCTAATGTTACCGTTACTGCAACGTTCAGGAGTAATTTACCTAGGCTATAGGCTATACTGCACTGAATGCTATCTCTCTCTTTCTAGAGTCTGAATATCATCATAGATTCATTAATCATGCAAAGTCTAATGATTTCTCTGCAAGCTCTGTGAGTTTCTGAATTGGTCTAACTGCGACCAGCCTCAACGCCGACACCACAGTATAACTGTGTACAAGGAGCGCCCGGGGTTAGAACTGGTCCAGTACCAGGGACCAGGGACTGCCTATTATCTAACACGTTAGAACCGTATCTAACTGTTAATTACCCACATCTAACTGTTAATTACCCGCAAACAATAAGTTATGATGGTTGTATTGCCTTTCGCCAGGCCGCTCAGACCTCAGTTAATACGTTTCTGCAATCAAGTGTCCACAAATTATTTTGGGAGACTGCAATGACAGTATAGAATCTGTGACGGTGTGTGAGCCTCTGCTCTGTTAGCTGCCATGAAAATGGTGTGATAGAGTCATAGTATGATTTAAATGGTGTTCAGATATCAGCAGTTCAGCTTTTTGTTGCAAGCAGGGTTTTACTCCAGAAATTATTGCCTGCTTGCCACACTCATCTGTACAGGTGAGAATGGACACTACTGTTGTGTATTGGGGTCGGGTTCTTAGAAGGTATGCTGAAGGAATGGCTTGTGAGTGTGACAAGGTACACAGTGAATATATGACAGGGCTGCCAACGCTGGAAACCAGTTTAGAGTGAGACTAGCTCCCATAGGCTAATGCTATAAATTTAGGAGTCAAAATGAGTGAGATCAATAGAAATGCATGCAAATGAAATAAAGTTTTGGAGTGAGAAAGGACCAAAATGCGTGAGTCTCACGCTCAATGCGTGAGAGTTGGCAGCCCTGATATGATGACATAAATGGTATCCCGGGGTACCAAATGAAAATCAGCCATTGATCTTGTTGAATTATTTATTTTTTTCAAAAGGTTGTACCCTGGGTTGCAAAAAAGTGGAAATTATTTTTGTGCTGGAGCTACAAACAATAGAACACGCTAGCCACTGCATTGCACTGCACTGCACTGCACTGAAGCACATGCTATTGCTAGCACAGCGTACCATGCATGCATAGTATAACATGCAGTGACATGGGAATGACTATGTACACGCACACACAGTGCATGCATTTCTCTGCGGCTGTCCTCGAGTGGACGTGAGGTGGCGCTATACAACGTGGTACCCCAGGGTACTACGGTACCCCGGGGTAACGCGTGATCGATGCATCATATGTCGAACAAAGTGTACCACTACCAGGGTACTGGTATTTTATTTGAGAGGTTTCTTATGGCCTGTCCTCTCACTCTCTGAGCATCAAATTCCAAGTCTCTTTAATGTTACAATTCACAAGATACAGCAAATATCCACAACTGGTCAATATAGCTAGGTTACAATGACCGGGTGAATGGTGGTTCAGTCTTGATATGATATTAAAGAAAGGTTTTCAATATTGGATCAAACTTCAGTTGGTGCATAATTAGAAACAAGGTGGAACAAGTTTTAGCAAGGAGATAGCAGGCCTACCTCCATGGTGTTTAGTGGGGTTAGACTCAACATCAATTCCACATAATGAATGGGGGGTGGGGTAGAACAGTATGTTTTGGGTTGACTAGACCTAGTCGTTAATCGTTGTTTGATTAGTATGGTGCTTGGGCTTACATTAAGATGGGGAGATTGAGGCTGATGTTGTCTGATAAGTAGGATGAATGGTACCAGTCTAACAATCTGGTGGTATACTCAGGGCCGGTGGAGCATTTTCAAAAGTGGGGGGGGGGGGGGGGGGGGCGAGGTTTCATGAGCTAACGAGCAAAAAAAAAGAGGGTGCCCACCTCATCCCTCCCCTTGCGCTTCCGCGTTGCTTCAGCTGACAAGCAAAAAAAAAAAAAAAAAAAAAAATTGGAAGGTCTTCAGCTCACCCTTCTTGTTCTACTTCTGGGTTTCTTCGTCAGACAAGCAAAAAAAAAAAAAAAAAGTCTTCAGCAGAAAAACATCACCTTACCGCGCTCACACTACAAGATCTCTATCTATTCGTTTTTAGTGCCACTTACGTACTTCCGGGTTAAAAAAAAGCGGGGGGGGGGGGGGGGGGGGCAAAGTGATGACACCTTATGTATTCCTTTGTATGGTGCAAAAAAAAAAATGGGGTGCCCAAGCCCCCCTGGGTTATGCATTTTTAAAGTTTCGATGTTGGAACCGCTAGATGAGGAGACTGCTAGAGGTAATTGCGCCATATGTGGACAACAATTTAAAGAAAATATAAAGGGTTTTCCATAAAAATTCATTTTTTATGAAAATTACCCTCCATCAACTTGATACTGACATATACGTATGCTAAGGGTAGCAGTTATTCCCCCTGCTTTCTGAAAGCGGTAAGTCAAGTGCTCTTTCATTATGGTAGAAAAATGAATTTTTTGTGGAATTCCCTTTATATTTTCTTTATATTGTTGTCCACACATGACATCATAACTTCTGGTAGTCTCCTTATCCAGCGGTTCCAACACCAAAACTTTACAAATTCATAATTTTTGCATCGATTGTCCAAGTTTCCTCAAACTTTCACTGATGTGTAATGTTGCTGCTTTCACTCAATCCACATTTCTCTGGGTTTTGGTTTTCTTTAAAGACATGTGCCGTCTGTGTGACTTCTTACATGACTTCTTACTCGTACTATATCTTTCACATCAATTACTTGATACATGTACTCTATCAGCGTAGTAGATTAAGTAGGTTACTCTTTAACCCCTTGTTTGTGAGAAGCAGTTGTGCCTTGTTTAAACTCTACATGGAATTATGCAATCTGGGAGGCAGTTGTTGTAATGTCCTAAGCGACTTCCGTGTTAGTAACCACTCTGCTGAGTCTCCTTCCTGTGACAACATGTTGTTGTTTGGAGAGCCCAATAAAACGGAAGGCACAAAACAAAGTGAAACCAGGGCTGTTTGTACAATTTTATCCTTGCAGTAATGCCAAACATATATACCATCGGATTACCATTTTATTATTGTATGCCCACAGGAATTGCACAAGCAATCATGTTCACTCCTGTTAAACATTGATAGATAAATACCATTACCATTTGCTGTAATTTCATGTTGATAAATGATGAATCATTATTTTGTTATGTTATCAAATGTTTTAGTATCCTTACAATATTTACAGGACAAGTTCACCTTTATAAACATAAGGATTGAGAGAAAGTAGCAATATTAGTAGAACACATCATTGAAAGTTTGAGGAAAATCAGACAATCCATTCAAAAGTTATAAATTTTTAAAATTTTTGTGCAGCAACCGCTGGATGAGAAGACTACTGCAGTGTATGAATAACTTGCGTACAACAATATAAGGAAAATATAAAGAGAATTTCACAAAATTCCATCTTTTGAAAAAAGTACACATTCCCCTGACTCGTTACCGACAAATGTTATGGGCAATATTATTCCCCCTGCCTTTAGAAAGAGGCAAGTCAAGAGCTCTTTTATTATGCGAAAAAAGTGAAAATATGTTGAATTTTCTTTTACATTTTCTTTATACTGTTGTACGCATATGACTCACAAGCTGTAGTAGTCTCCTCATCCAGCGGTTCCAACACAAAAATTTTAAAAATTCATAACTTTTGCATCGATTGTCCAATTTTCCTCAAACTTTCACTGATGTGTTCTACTAATATTGTTGCATTCTCTCAATCCTTATGTTTATGAAGGTGAACTTGTCCTTTAATGTAACCAATGACGTGTAGTTACCTCCTCAACTAGAATAACAATTTTGTCACAAATCTCATCCAGGAAAAGAAGAAAAATCAAATGGAGAATCACTATAAGATTAAAAATAAAAGCGAGAAAACAGATTTGATTGGCTAAAGAAACATTCTATTTTCAGCTCCCCCTTGTACAATTCATGATTATTTGTTTTTTTACCTAGACAGATATGGCATGTGTTTTTGCCTCATTTATTTTCAAAGGTTCTCTGTAATACAGAGGTTACTGAATTGCAAATTACAGCCACCTAGGTTATTTATACAAATAATACACAGGTGAGAGTGCGTTAGTGGAGATGTAGCGCACTCGAGGGTATTTACAATTGTGAAACATACACGAGGCGAAGCCAAGTGCATGTTTGTAAATACCCGAGAGTGAGCTGCATCTCCACTAACGTCACGAACTCAAACCTGTGTATTATTTGATTTATAAAATGGTTTGAAAACTAACAGCATTTTTCATGTACCTTTGTGGGTCAATAAAAGTCAGCTACATGTAGCACTCGCTCAAAAGTCAAGATGTCCGAAGATATTCGTCCCAAACATTTACGCACGTCACACTCGGAAATCCCGCACATACAGTGTATATTAAGTACTCTACGTATAAGAGTATACGTACGCCACATGTTGTGCACAAGAAAGGTCGGCTGGCAGCCCGAACTAGAAGTTGTTTACAGGATTGACAGCGCGTATAGTAGCGCGCGACGCACTTGTAACAACTGATTGAGTGTGCACTGCTAGTGTAAACATTGTGACGTCAGTGACTTTACGCTTTTTTGCACGGCCGTGCATGTTAGTAAGAAAATAATGCACGCACACGTGACTCATTTCAGTGCTTCCAATTGGCTACATTCTTGAACCCATTTTATAAAATATGTTATCAACAGGGAATGAAGCATATGTGAATGCCACTCTTATTTTTGTCTCCAAAATGAATACTGTAAAACATGATATATTCGTGGCATGAATTTTTCGCGAATTGGAGCCGATGGCCTTTTTTGCGGCATGAAATTTTCGCAAACTGCCACAAGCATTCAATGCACAAAGTAGTGTAGACAAGAACTTTTGTGTGCATTCTAATTTTGCGAATCTTGGCGCTCGCGATATTTGCGAAATTAAAATGCACGCGAACATTCCTCGTTTTACAGTAATTTGGAAGTTAGAAATGAATTGGGAATGCCTTGTAGCAAAAGCTAGCTTGATTATGACGATATCATCACATTGTTATAAATGATTGGGGGGGGGGGGGGATAGATCAGATTAGTATTAAATGTACATATTATTAAACACTTAGTACATACCTTGTATAAAATAAGAAAGGCTGCTCTGGCCTAACAGCCAGAAAGCTTGCTCAAGACTTGCTTGATTAAGAATCAACTGTGAACTTCACATGAAAACTGGATTCTGGGTATTGAAGTGCATTTAGTATGCATTTGTACAGGAGGATGAAATTGTGTGTGACTGTATTTATGAACATCATCTTAGGTTGAGCATCCATTCATAGTTAAATCTGAGTAGACTTTCCATTCAGCAGCAACTTTGAAAACACACCAAACTGCCATGTATTTATTCTTGATGACATATCACGTACTGTATACCCCATGTGTAGAAAGAGTCTAATTCTTAACAAATCGGGACTTCCCATCAAGTTTTGTGACTGGTTAATGTCGCATTTGTGGAGTACAGTACTAAATGGAGAAATGTATGCATGCATGTCTCATTCACAGCAGGGTTAGAGTTGATATTTTCGCATAAATTTATAAATTTATGAATAGCACCTGACTTGCGAAATTGGCGATAATAAAAACCTCTCAAAATATTTGGTGTTTATAGTATGTCTGTGTTTTTTGTTTTTATCTTCAGGAATGTGGCTTAGATGCAAGCAAGGTAAAAGAAGAGATCTAAGCGTGTAAAATTAGGATTTATCACTAGCAGATGAATATTCTAGTTGATGAAATAATATGGGCAAAGTGTAAGGGCTTTCGCTATTCACTCATAACACAAGAACATGTTGTGGATGCATTACAGAGAAACCTGTAGAAGCCAGTCAACTACCTAATCTCCGAGGCAGCCACTCGTAGCCATGTCCCTCCGGCCAGGCCTGAGAGTGGTGCGCGGGCCGGACTGGAAATGGGAAGACCAGGACGGAGGGGCGGGGCACGTCGGCACAGTGGTCTCCTTCGGGGACGACGGGACCCAGGGGGATGGCGCCATGAGGGTCAATGTTAAATGGGACAGGGGTCTCTTGGGGGACTACCGTATGGGGTTTGAAAACGCCTTCGACCTTCGCATTTTGGACAACGGTTCAGTAGGTAAGTGGATGCAATTTTTTGCTTTTCCCTCATTGGCCCTCCCTCAATTTCAACGTTGCTGCAGTGATGTGAAAGAATGCATCACAGTCCTAGTCAGTCAATTGGTATGATGGGCAAAAAAGCAGAAGACTTTTATGCCTAAATATTTCACCAAAGCAAAGAGCTCATTAGAAAAGTTTGACTGCTTGTCATATACCCATGGAAAGAATTGACTTCGACTTCTAATGCGAACA